>NC_141699.1:663428143-663615563 GCF_964263255.1 Lissotriton vulgaris
AAATGCAGTCACTACAACGGGAGCAATGAAAGAAAATACAGGCAATACAATGGAGGGTAAACAAGCCTACCGCCTACCACTGGCCACCAGGGATGAGGCACAGGTGGTAGCCTGCGGGTGGATGAGGGCCTTGAACTTCCTCAGCAGAGGCAGCTGGGGCAGGGACACACAGGCGGTGCTGTGCGGAGGGGGAGTGACCTACCTGGAAGGGTCAAGGGACCCAGGCCCCACCCTGGAGTAACTCAAGCGCAGCGATTTGCACCGTAGTGCTTTACTCTGGATTTATCAATCCATGCAGGACTTAGCAAGTGGCCTTGCTTGGCTTGACAATTCTGACTTAGGTTTGCCCTTGCGCCCCCTTGCGTGGTGCAAGTGTGATGCAAAACCTACATAAACAAGCCCTTCTGTGTTTACAACAAGGCTTTGAATTTAGGAATACTTTATATATCACCAGTGACATCATGAACCACACACTTTGGCAGCTTAAGTCGGGTGCTGTTGACGCTAGAAACATTGAATATTTATTTATGAACCTGTTCTGTCTGCTTCTCCGTAGTCAAAAGCTCCTAAAAATAAAGTGAAAACTATAGCAGAGGTGAGGGATTCAAAGACATTCATAGAAAAGGTGGCTCGGAAGGAGAAATGAGTAGAAAAATAAAGGGCTGGAGAGAGGAGAAAGGAAGAGTAAAAATAACATATGAAAAGGAGGAAAATGTGAGGAGAAAGAAGGTTCTAAACAATGGAAAGATGGATGCCAGGGTGAAAGGTCGGATGGATTGAAGGGTAAAACTATGGGGCATAATAACAAGGCGGTGATATGAAATTATTGCCACTTTTGCAGTCGTTTTCGTCCTTATCAGCAAAGTCACGCTATTGCACGTTTTGTTGATTCTGCACCCGTTTCCATCACGCCTAACTTCGTATCGCTAATGAGATGCAAAGTAGGTGTGTCTGTGGAAACAACATGGGTAAATATCACGAAGGCAGCTTCGCAATATTTACAACACGGGGAAGCGATTATTTTAATCGCGCTAAGTATGCCCTAACGCAGGAATTTAATGTCTGTTAAATTCCGGACTACGGCATCCCTAACATGTGAGGTGGATTCATGTAATACGACCACAGGGTCGTATTATCAAGCATATCGCCATTTTACATGGACCACCGCTGAAAAACCAGCGATGTTCAATGGAACAGGGCGCTATCGCTGGAATATTCATCGCCATGGCGCTAAACGTTGTTAATACAACGCTAGCCTGGCGAAATATTCCAGCGATAGTAAATAATGCGCTATATAAGGTCAGCGACAATTATCGCTCCCTGTTGCAAATATGCACCTATGTTTGCACAGGTTGGGGAAAGCAACAACGGATGGAATGATGAAAACCTGGATGACTGACTGGCTGGATGGATAAAACCTGGATGGAAGAGTGGAAAGGTGGATGAGTGTAATGATAAACGACGGGTGAAATGATGGATGGATGGATGTAAGTGTAAGGATGGAAGAATTGATGGAAGGCTAATGAAGAAAATGTAAATTGATAGAATTATAAAGGAAGAATGGCTGGAAAGGTGAAAAGAAGGATCGATGGAAACGAGCAAAGATGGATGGATGGGTGAGGGATGAAAGGCTTAAAGAAAGGAGATATGAGTGAACAAAAGGAGGGGTGAATGTACCTCTTCTAGGGTGTGTAAGGCTTTTTCGCTCCGCTGACCTTATGACATTTGAGGCAGAGATCTAAATGGGAAGTATTTTAATTTTCTTGCTAATCCCTTGTCTTTAACCACTGTTAGAAAGAAAGATGAAATAGAGGGGACTCACCCCTTCCTGCATAGTCTATACTTCAAAATCTTTGTGGGCAGGCAGTGGCAAACCTTCTTGAATGTTATTTGAATATTGAATGTTTATTGTTGATTCACGCTGCTGTGCGTAGCGCAAAGTTTTCATTTAGCATGATTGATACGTTTTGGACAAGATTTAGGATTTAAACATTTTCAATTTCTCTTGAAACTCTTTGAAACTATATATTTTTGTGACTTCATCTTTGGTATTGCTATACCTGATAATCATTTTCTTTCAGAAACATGTTTCATCACTGGGAGATCGTGTCTTTATCGAGGTTTCAGGGCTATCACTACGTGCTCGTCTGTTTCGCCAATTTATTATCACTTACTCTGTCTGATGTCAGTGTTTCCGATTTCTAATGGCAGGACTCCATCTTTGTAAGAGGCTGTTGGAATGTCAGCCCAACCAGATGCGAGGAGAGGTAAAGGGGATAGATTGAACATGATGGCTATGATGACTCACAGGATGCATCTGCTTTATAATGTTCTCCCTTCGCCTAGTCAGAATGGTGATCTCAGTCTCAGAATTCATAAGTGTTAGGTGCACGGATTTGAAGTCATCACTCAGAAGATGTGTATATTGAAAGGGTAGATGGCACGATTCTTAACCATTACACTTTGTTCGAGCAGATCATCTGCCTTACACAGCCTGTCTTATGCTTTTATTTTCTGTTCTAAAAGAAAATATTTCCTCAGCCACCACGAAGTGTCTGTGACTTTCAAGTGTGGATGTCTAACCCAGGCCTTGATATCTGCTTAGAAAACTCATTTCTACTGAGTGGTGAAGTATTTCAGTATTTATTTCCTTTCAGTAATTGCCCTTTTTGCACTGAAAAAATTGTAACAATGTAGTGCCCTCTGCACGCCAGCTAAAATCTAGCCTTCTTTGCAACAGCCAACCACACACTGCACATCAGTTCAGTGCCTTAATTTTTAATGCTAACATATGCCACACATACGTTTGTGAAATCATACCATCTGTGCCATTGACTAACTTTCCTTGTTTCGTAAAGGTCCTCTTGGAAACCATCTGTGAATGACCAACTGCCTTACCATATATGTTCATTGCTAGACCTGCAATCCTTGGTGTTGGTTTCCCCAAACGTTTTATTTCCGGACTTCCTGTTTTTTGCTGACTGTGGTTTTGCTTGTCTTAGGACTCTGCACACTTTACCACTACTAGCCAGTGCTAAAGTGCTTGTGATCGCGCCTTAAAACATGTTGAGCTGGCTTATACCCAATTAGCATATTTAATTTACCTGTAAGTCCTTAGTAAAGTGCCACTACCTCTGCAGAGGGCCTGTAAATTAAATGTTATTAATAGGCTTACAGCACTGATTGTGCCACCACTGAAGTAGCACTTTAAACGTGTCTCAGGCCTGCATTAGCAGCCTGTGCATGTGCAGTTTTAAATTACCATTTCAACCTACCCAATTAAACCTTTTGCCAGGCCCAAACCTTCCTTTTTATATACATATAAGTCACCCGAAGGTATGCCCTGGACAGCACCAAGTGCAGGGTGTAGTGAATCTAAAATGTTGGAGATGTACTTTTGATTTTAACATGTCATGGCAGTTAAAAACCCTTACATTTGTTTTTGACTACTGCACAGCCTGACTCTTCCATAGGATGATATTGGAATTACCTTATTACATTTTATAAGTGTAATTTCCAAATGGGAACAGGTCACCCCTTCATGTTTGGTGTCTCTGGATTCCTTGTTAAAAATCCTAACTTGTAGTGAAGTCAGACTTTAAATTACAACTCTGAAAATGCCACTTTTAGGAAGATGACATTTTCTTGCCTTAGCCATTTGGTGCCTGCAGTGTGTCTGTGGGTCACATGCCTGGGTGTGTGTGACAGTTGGGCTTTGTGTATTTCTCCTAGACAGCTGCACATAATGGGCAGCTAAGGTGTGACTGGATGAGCCATCACTGGCAGAATGGATGGAATAGGTTGGCCCAGCCCACTTATCCTTGAATAGGCTGCGTCCTGTCTACACACAAAGAGCTGCATACCCCCTGTAGTTAGTCTAGAGCCAGGAAGGCAGGGCACCTGTGAACTTCAAAGGCATGCCTCTAGCGGTCGGTTTCTTCCCCACTTCAAAGCCACAACTCAGTATAAAATAAGGATCTCAGACACCACTACTTCAGTACACTTCAAGGCCCCTGGAACTCTTCTAAGAGAAGAAGTAATGCCTTGCTGCTGAAGAGCCTGCCACTCTGCTGGACTGCTGCTCAGAAGTAACTACTGCCCTGTCCTCTTGCCTGAGTGAGAAGGACTGGACCTGCATCTCTTGAGCCCAGAACCCAGAGTGGCTTCAAATGCTAGTTGACTGCCTTCCTGATCTGAAGCTTCAGGGGCATAAGAAGCTTCCAACCACCTTGCACCAGCACTTGGACTCTGCCATCTGTAAGTCTACCCTTCCAAGTGATGTTACCCCGAGTACTGGGCCCTTTGAAGTGGGCTTAAGGTGCTCTACAAACCTCTGTGGACAAAGCAGAACCAATACATCGCTTCTCCTATGCAGCACAACCCCGAGCTGAACTGATGCATCTCTGCTGCTGCGTGAATTGGACCCATCGCAAAGATCTGCATCGCTGCTGCAGCGCTCAACACTTATGGAACTTGATGATGATGATGGATTTAACCCACTTCTTTTTACCATATATATCAACGCTTTGGAGAAGTCCTTGGGGGTGGCTACTCTGGATGTTCCGCGTGTAGGGGATTCAGTTATTCCTGTTCTCCGGTACGCGGACGACACAGTGTTACTGTCAAGGGTATGGGTCTCCAGAGGCTGCTGGATCATTTCGGCGGCTTTATGGACTCCCTAGATTTAAAAATCAACACCAAAAAGTTGCACCTAATGGTGGCTGGGACAAGTGGTAGGAAGGTAAAGTTAAAATCCTTTACTTGCAACAGCTTTGAACTATCGAAGGTCCCGGTCTTTACTCACCTCGGGGTCCTTTTCGATGAAAAAGGCACGTGGGGACCTCAACAACAGCTTAAGAGCAATGAGATTGCGAAGTCAACTGCAGCTATTCTAGGTTTCTCTAAGCGGTTGGGAGCAAGACCAATGGAGGCAATTCTGAAGATTTATAATTCTAAATGTTTGGCGATTGCTTCCTATGGTGCTTCCATATGGGGGTATACGTCGCCGCACAAAATACAAGTTGTGGAAAATAGGTTCCTCAGATCCCTTCTGGTAGACCCCCAGTCGACCCCAACTTATTCTTTGCATACAGAATTAGGCTTGGGTTATATTTCGGATCAATTAAAAATGGCTACATTAATTGCTTGGGTGAAAACATGGTTAAATGAGGATATTACCCTGAACCACCAGATCCTCAGTGATTGTGTAGGCAAACAGGGTGCCCTGGTTGAGGTATGTTAGAACAGCGTGCACCAAACTTGGACGTCCTGAATTGTTCACATCACCTGAATGTATAAAAAAAGAGGACATAAGTTAGATTAAGCATAATTACCTGAACATGTTAGAACTGGAGCGGGAAAACCGGGAGCTAGAGAAGCCGTGTGTCAAAGCTATTTATGTTTTGTTAACCTCCCCCTCTATTGAACCATATTTAAAAATTGTGACAAACCATTTCATCTCTATTTGCTGGTCAGATTTCGGTTTAATTTAATACACCTCACTCTAGGAGCCTTTCCAACTTGGGAAAAACCAGAAAACTCGAGATCATGTTCTTGCGATAATTTCTCAACACAAGACACTATTCATTTGGTCATGTTTTGTGAATTTTATTCTGAGATACGGAAACAATTTTTAATCCCAATATAAGGAGAGGCAGGTTATGTACAAGTGAGGCCCGCCTTGCTGTATTTGCAAATGCTTAGGAGCACGTGTGACATTTATAGCGTTGCTAGTTTCTTGGTGGCCGCTGCCCGGATCAATAACAAAAGGAGTGTTCGTGTATAATACTTTTGTTGGTCCATCACTCAGATGAATTGTTTCTTGTACTGCCTGTTAGAATGCACATGGATTGTCATAATTGTATATATATTAATTGTAAATTTGTTAAATTCTTAAACGTAACTTGTTTTTATATTGTCTTTTATGATTTTAATTAATCGAATAAAGTGTTTTGACTGACTGACTGACTAACCCGGATCTGTGACTTGGGGTGAAAGTTTGATATGTCAAGCATTCTGTCAATCTTTTTGTGTTGTTATAGTCACCCTAAGTGAGAGGGACATACCCAGACATGGGTCCCTTGCTCACTGTGCCACTGGATTTAAGCTAGCATGGCAGATAAGGGGTGATACCCTACATCCAGTCCTGGGTTCCTGTCCAGGGATGACCTGGAGCGACAGTTTGGGCTGGACTGTTCCCATGGGGAGTAGGAAAAGACTGATTTGCATATGGCTTGGTCCAACCTGGGGTGGCATGGTGAGCAAAATAATATTGGATTTAACCCAGATCTGTGACTGAGGGTGAATGTTTCATACTTTCAGCAATTTGCCCATCATCTTTGGAGTTGGTATAGTCACCATAAATAAGAAGGATATGCCCAGATGTGGGTCCCGTCCTCACCGTGCCACTGTATGTAGGGTAGCCTGACTGATATGGGGTGATATCCCGAAACCGTTCCAGGGATGCTTGTTTCTGGTCTAGGCAAGACCTGGCTTGGCATTTCGGGTGGGACTCTTCCCATGGGGATCAGGGTGAAGACTGATTTGCATATGGCTGGGTCCAACCTGGGATGGCATGGTGAGCAAAAAAACAAAACAACGATGGATTTAACCCACATCTGTAACTGGAGGTGAATGTTTGTTATGTTCAGTATTTAGTCCATCATATTTTTGTGGTGCATGCTCAGCACAGACCCTAGGATCTCTCATTGACAGCAGACTTGATGGCGACGAGGTACTCCACATCCCAGCCTTGCGCCTCCTCGGAACCAAAGCATCACCCTGACTGCACACTGTATCATCAACGCTGGGCTTTTCATCACAAGCCCTGATGACAGGATCTTTGATGATGGCACAGGCCCATACATCACAGCCTCGCTACCTCTCGGTACCGATGTACCGCTTCAGCTGCTTGATGTATCTTTGGGGCGGATCCTTGCAACGACCCATGAATCAGGATTTAGGGTATTTTGTTTGGTGGGCTTATCTGGGTTCCTGTAGCCTGCCCATGCTCCATAGCGGTCTGCCTGAACTTGTGACTTTGTCCTGGTCAGGTGCGGCTAGATACCCACAGCTGGCGCTTTATGTTTTTTAGTGGTATTTTCCTTCAAATAATTAAAACTTCATATCTCAGGTCCTACTGACTGGTTTTTTTCTATTGTGATCTTGTTTTATTTATTAAAGAAGTTCTATTTTTAATTTAGGTTTGACTTGTGCCTCACTCTCACCAGGACTCAGGTTGCTCCTTGACCAGGGCTCATACCCCAGTCAACCAACAACCCAATTTCTCACATTCTTGTAAATCAATTTCTGTATGGATAATTGTGCATATGTTATGTTATTAAAAATTTATAAAGCGCACATACGCCCGAGAGCTTCTTGGCGCTGGAAAGAGATAAAAAAACATAACAAAGGGTGAGTCTGCGAGGGTCTCTATTTCAAGTATGCCTGTGTGAAGAGGTGAGTCTTAAATGCCTTTCTAAAGGCAAGAAGGTCTTTGCTCTGTCTGAGGGCTAGCGGCAGAGAGTTCCATAGGGTGGCTGCTAAAAAATGAAAACTGCTGCCTCCTTGTCGTTTTTTCTTAAAGCGTGGTACCTCAAGTAGGTCTTTGTGGGCTGATCTCAGACTGCGTGAAGGAACATATCTTCCAATCAGCTGCCTGATGAATAGAGGTCCCTTACCTTGCAATGCCTTGAAGATGATACACCCAGCTTTGAATTCGGCTCTTTGAGCCACAGGTAGCCAGTGCAGGGTCTCTAAGCCTGATTTGATCGATTCCCATTTGGGTACATTGCAGATCAGCCTGGCGGCCTGGTTCTGCAGGTACTGCAGTCTTCTGAGTTGGCCTACAGGTAGGCCAAGATAGAGACTGTTTGAGAAGTCGATGTGGGAGAGGACTAGAGCCATGACCACCTGAATTAGGGTGGAATGGGTGAGGAAATGTGCGATTTTCCTAATTTTCCTCAATTGAAAAAATCCAGAGGAAACCACGGTTCCAATCTGGGATTTTAACGTGAGGTCCTCATTGATGGTAATCCCCAGGCTTTTTACAGTTAGAGATTTCTTTGGGGGGGAGGCCCATATCAACAGGCCAGCAATTGGGGCTCCAACTGACTTCGCTCTTGCCGTAGTGTACATTACTGCAATTGCGCATTTTTATTTTCGTTTGCACCGGGAAGATATTGTTCCACATCGAGAAAGCCATTTTTCTACACACCTACCAAATTAAGGGTTGTTCCCTGCCCATTTACTCCCTCAGATTAGATTAACTTGTGCCCTCACGGGAATAAATATACTATTTCCAGGGTAATAATGGGTCATGAAAAATGTTGTGAATATACACAAGCTTGACGACAAACATTCCAGGTTACACAAAAGGGTAAACCCGGAATCACTGAGACCTGGGTACTCAAAAATATATAAAGGGGTGGTCCCAGTAAGTATAACATCAAAAAGTGTTAACAATCAGAACAAATTGGAAAACAAATATTTAGGAAAAGCAACTCAAAACACAATTTAACGTTCAGTGTTACTTAATCACACTGACACTGATCATAGGTTATTCAACCGGAACAAAACCATTGAACATTAAATACATCACTGGAAATATTGCAGTGCCCAGGGGAAGGAGGTGGGAAAGGTTGTGATTCTGGTGAGGTAGTGGGATGGAAAAGAGTGTAAATCATATGTATTACAAGCACATATTAATCATTTGCCGAAGTACACAAATCAAAAACCACATTTATAATAGAAGTACATCTAATCTGTACTGGTCTGCCATGTAACATGTAATAACTCAGTAATTCAAGTACTGTAGGTAAGACTGGGATTGGGTAGTTGATATTAAAAACATCCTGTCTTTTCAAAAGATGAAATAATACAAGAAGATGTTACATACATTCCATATAGTTTTCCATTGCGCTAAGTATACATTTTACAATTATGGTATCTGTGATTTTTAAAAGGTATCCAGTTTTGGCCAATGGGTCAAAGGTGTATCACTGGACACTGAGAGTGTCATTTAAAGTTTGATGGATGGGAACACTGTCATAAATTAGCAGTGCTCCCACCCAATCTACCTTAAATGTCCTGCCATCACATTAGAGGTGAGGGAAGCACAGTGGAGTCTCACCTGGCTCCAATATCAGAAACTCGTGACCTGACAGTTGGCTACCCTTAGCCACAGTGACATCAAGGCTGGCTGTTCCATAGGAAAACATTGCAATGCAATATTATATTTAATAACCCGATCTCCAGTTAAGATGAGCTGCAAATTGCAAATTTCAGTCTTGGATGTTCTGAAATATTAAATAAAATCCTAACTCACCGGTGAAGTTAAATGTCTAATATATATTTTTGAAAATGTACTCATAGAATGGTAGCTATTGCCTGCCTAAAGCATCTGGGGGGCTCCCGCTGTCACCTGGCAGCTAAATAGCCCCCTTGATAAGGTGTGCTAACTACTCCAAGAGCGGGACGAAGGTCTTTGGTGTGGGGACGTGTGTCTGTTCTTCTGGCAGGAAGACCATATTCATTATGCGCAAGAACTGTATTTGCTTCAAAGAGGCCTACCTTCCCACACGGAAATGCTAGTTGACACCTCGGGAGATACTGCCATTGTTCCCTTAGTCAGGCAGAAACCCATACCCAGTGGGAGAAGAGTTGCTCCCAGAAAAGATTTAGATGCTTGTTATGACTTTTGGGAATAGGACACTTTACCCCGCATGCGTTACTCCACAGTGCCATTACCCCGTAGTTTTTACATTGCAAAATCCTTTACAATGCAGGGCTTTACACCACAAACTATTACAACACATTCCCC
This sequence comes from Lissotriton vulgaris, assembly GCF_964263255.1. Classification (NCBI taxonomy): domain Eukaryota; kingdom Metazoa; phylum Chordata; class Amphibia; order Caudata; family Salamandridae; genus Lissotriton; species Lissotriton vulgaris. The sequence goes on from NC_141699.1 coordinate 663,437,964, forward strand.
ATTACAACTCAATTTACTATTCTAACTCCACCGTGGTATTGTAATGAGGAATGCGTTGTAATAGTTTGCATGGAGTGTTAAGTCCATGTTGTGCCGGAACTGGTATGCATGCACACAGGGGGGCACATGTTCTGCCCCCCTGTGTGCATCCGCATGGCATGAGGCACCAGGGGGCCTGTTTCCTCTCTGACACGGTTTTCATGGTGGTGGTACCGCCATGGAAACAGTGGCAGAGAGAAAACTCGTAATATGTGTGACCGAACCACAGCGGTCCCATCAAGTGCCAAATCCAGGGAATGGCAGTTCCCTTGTGGTGGCAGCGGTCACATGGTGGTCTGCCGCCCAAATCATAATGGGGCGGTCCAACACTGGTGCGGCGTTAGCTATACAGCCACCATGAGTCTGGCGGTTCTCGGACTGCTAGACTCATAATGATCGCCAGACTCATAAATGGGCCCTGTTCGACCTGGCATTTTTGGTAGGTTTATCCCCAGACTTTTTGCTTTTTGGCATCCTGTTTTTGACCTATTTTCCATTGGTTTTAGCACACTAGGCACTTTACTACTGCTAATCTGTGCTAAAGTGAATATGCTCTCCGCTCAAATTGTGTTATGATTGGCATATTTGATTTACTAGTAAGTGCCTAGTACAGTGTTCTGTGTGTGCCAGGGCCTAAAAAATCAAATGCTAATAGTGGGCCTGCAGCACTGGTTGTGCCACCCACACAAGTAGCCTTTCAAAGGTGTTTCAGACTTGCCACTGCATTGTCTATGCACAGTTTTTACTGCTGTGTCGACAAGGCAAGTGCACCCACTTGCCAGGCCCTAACCGTCCCTTTTCTTACATGTAAGTCACTGTAGGAAGCTGGATCTGTATATACTTTACCAAAAATTAAGGTATAGTGTGCACAGAGTCCAGGGAGCCCCCAGAGACATAACAGAGGCTAAATTAGATAAACTCCAAAAGCTCTCTTTGTGGTAGTGTGGGCGAGTAGTTAGGCCTATCAGGAGGGTGTGTTAAGTATTTATTGTATTCACTCAATCAAGGGCTGATTTCACACACTCGGAGGAAGAATACAGACCAATTGGGTAAGTATAAACAAGTTATACTTATGTTCAATTTCCAGAAGCAAGCAAGTCTTGTTAGTGCTAGGTAACATGTACTTGCACTTGTAAAATGTAATGCAACTGGGAATGGATTTGCAATTGTTACAGGTGTGTATATGCTTTCAAAACATTTAAATCACAATGATTACTTTTGTGTTACTTTTTGACTACATCAACTACTCAGGTGGTATGCCTAGATATCATATCGTGGATCCGACAATACGAAGGTAAGTAAGACTTTTTCAGGTTTAAAACACAGTTACATTTCTTCCATACAGGAACAGTTCAACACAGAACTTTTTCCTGACAAAAATCATAACATGGGTTTCAATGAGAAAAACTGAGTTAGCAATTACAGGTAAGTAAAATGGCTTTGGGTGCTGGACCAGGGTTCACCAAGGTTAAGTTCTGCACTGAAACTGCACCCTCAGCGGCACTGGGGCCGCTGGTTGCAGAGTGCAAATTGAACACCAATGCCAATGCCAGCCAATGGTGCCTGTGGGCACTGAGTGTTGAGGCTAATCACGGGCAGACCAATCGGACTGGGGCGAAGATCTTCGAGGGTTTTGGTGAGGGCACAGGAGGACCCAAGGCCGCACGAGTATCGCACCACCAGCGGCACAAGGGAAATCAAGTGCAGGGTGCTTGTTCAGAGTTGGGCACCCAATGCTGTCCTATGAGGATCTTCAAAATTGGTCTTGGGCTGCAGGCATCAGTCAGAGACCAGACAAGAGAAATCAACAGCCAGGTAAGTATCTTCAGATGCAGGAGGATATAAGGACCCCTTTGGAATGGGTAAACTGTACACAGGGCCGGAGGCTGCAGGGGTGTCTTTTGATGTCGGGAAGGTAGCGGTAGAGGGGGGTCGCTGTGAAGAGTCTGCAGGCGTAGACACTGAATCTTGGAGGTGACACCTTTCAATGGTTTGGAGGTCAGGACCACTGGGGAACCACTTCAGGACTGAGGGACCCTCTGGACACGGGTCGTGGACGGGGTATGCAGAGGTAAGTCCTGGAGAAGGGTTTCTTGGTTTTGCATTTTCTTTTGTGGACAGGGCCTCTGTCCTCGGGGAGCCTTGAGCCTTTATTGAAGTTAGGGATCAGTCCTCACCAAGTCTGGAACTTGCTGATCATTTTTGAAGCTCAGGGCAAAGGGGGATTTGAGTTAGCACATGTGGTCCACTCACAGCGGCATCCTGGGGAGCAGGCTTGGCACCTCTACCCAGGATGTGCTTTGTTTCAGGACCCTGAGAGTGGGAGGCTCTCAACACAGGGGTCCAGAAACTTGTCTGAGGGTGGCAGCTGGTGAGCAGCCAGTCAGCCAGGACACTAGAGTGAGGTCGTTTTTCAGAGGGCGTCCCTAAGATGTCCCCTGAGTGCATTTGGCATTACATCCCAAACTGGAATAAGTGTGGGGTTAATGTGCTGAAAAGTTTGATACCAAACTTCTCAGAATTCAGTAAAGCCATTATGGTGCTTTGGAGTAAGTAATGACAAACTCCCAGATCTTACACTCTTTATGGCTTTACTGCACTTATAACGTCTGAGAATGGACTTAGACACAGTAAGGGTACAGGGCTCATGCAGCTGTATCTCAAAAAAAAGAGAGAGTTTTCCCTAATGAACCCAGAAAGGACAGGGAAATATTGTGACAAAAACAAGATTCCTTTCTGTGTATTTTAGTTTAAATCTTGAATGTAACTTGTAGGGCTAGACACCTTCCTAGAAAACTATTCTGTCCTCAATTACTCATATACCAATGAAAACATAACATAGATTATATCAAAACCATATTTATTAAAAAGAAAGGTTTTTTATCAAATAACTTGATATAAACAATTTCTTACACATAAAATTTCATACATATTTCATCATAGATCACAAAAAATATTCAGTATATCAACATGTAGAAAATCAGTTAAAAAGCCAGTATTGTCGACGCGTTTCGGTGCTTTGATGGTTGGAACACCTTCCTCAGGACTATGTTAAAAACATCTTCAATCTAAAAAGGTATATATAACATTCATTAGTATACAGTATATGAGGATTTTTAAGTTTTTTACAGAAAGTTTTTTTCTAGGCTCATACGGTGTCAAAGCTACGGGTGATCATTATATCTTACATTTATAGCATTTTTCAATTTGCGGTACCAGTCTTGATCCTGGAGTTGAGGTAGCCTTATATAATCTCCTATACCTTTGCTTTTTCGTCAAAGGATCTGTATATACAACAATATTCAATTTAGAATTATAATACATCTATTGCTATGGTAGGTTATCTCTACATCATGATAACCATAGTATCTTGCTTACTTTGTAGATGTTCGTAGAGTCGTGCGAGTTAATAGATACACTCCACAGGGCTTTGTTTATTACAGTTTATGCCGGTTGTGTCCACCTTCCCACTCCTTGGTTTATATGGGGATTGTAGTGGTCGTCACTCCTTGTTTTACTTTAAGGCGAGCCTTGTCATCTAAATGAACAGTAGGGAGAATTTTAATGATTTTAGGTGCGCTTTGTTAAGATTATTCATGTGCAATTTAAGAGTTGTGTACTTTTTAGCTATACCCGGATATACAGAAAGGTACTAAGGATTTTTATTTGCACATTAAAGAGAAGAGACGTCTATTAGCTTCCTCTCCATTGCTATTCAATGTTCTATATAAGTACCTCCTGTGCGTACATGAACTTTAACTTTTAAGGGCTGCTCGCATACAGATAAATATTAAAGTATGCTCTCTCGAGTTATATTAACTTTACTCGAGCTAGTATTGAGTCTACAGCCACTACATCAGGCTGATGAGATCCTACGTGGTGCCGGGATTCAGACCCGCACCCCAGCCCCTGACTTCGTAAGCCGTGAGCTCCTCTTACCTTAGTTTACGCCAGCACGCACCGTCTGCCTGGTCTCCCTGGTCTCCAGTGTCAGTATAAACCCTGTGAGGTTGCGGCTCTATTTATGTGTGTGATAATTATGTTTAATTGAAAATTATCTACACATTAGTCATGTTAGCCCAAAATACGTAATCTTAAAGTGAGCGCCATATTTGTAGTTTTTGTTAGGTCCGTAATTGAAGTTTCGAAAACGGACTAAACGGAAGACTAAAACGGACTAAACAGAAGACTAAGCTTTTATAAAGCCTCCCTGCCGGTTCAGAGCATGTAAATAAATACACTTTGTTTTTGGGGCCCCGTTAACAGAAATCGTGAAGTGGGGATGATCGGTTGTTAATTTTGAATAATGTCGGGTGCCGAGGGATACACAACCGCTAACGGCGCTCGAAACTTTATTTATATATTAAACTTGTATAGTTTTATGGGAATACTATTTCATTGCTTATTATTAGCATTAATTTGTATTTTTCAGTGCTGTTAAATATTCAATCGCTCCGGCGTATACTAATTCACTCACACAAGCGTGTACTCTATATTGTCCGCCATTTTAGTAGTTTTAGTTGACGGTTTGCCTCTTACCACATTGGAGCAATACATTAAGATTCACCAATCATTTACTGTTTAAAACACATTTATAAAGAGAGGACGCTCGTGTCGTTGGGCTCTGTGGTATGTAAACGGCCCATCCAATGGTCTGTAATGGACAATTTATACAAGGGGATCCAAATTCAAAATTACTACAAAGAGGGGCTCAACCCAATATGAATATATTGTATATATTAAGTCTTATGCGTTTACTACATACATTTGCCCGATTCAACCAGATCGTCCTTTTACAATGCTTTAACATACATCAGAGAAAGTAACAATTTGAATCTTATTTATAATGCCTATGCGACATTTGATGTGACGTTCATCATTTATAATAGGTCAGAATTAAGTGTTTAAGCAATGCACATTACTACGGTCAAGGGGCCATTATATAGTCTTTTCAGTTTCACATAGTACATATGTTATTCATACAAATCTAGTTTATTATAGGGAAATTTGTGTTCATACTTTCCCAATCTATTAAGGTAGAACAACATACAGAGATACATGTATTTATTCCACATTGTTATATATCATTCCTTCTTTGTTTAAGATAGACCAATTCTTATTAATCAGATTTTTGAGTTTCCAGCTTAAACCATTGTAATTTGAAACCATTACGATGTTATTTTCAGGTTCTTGTCGTCTGTTATTGGGTTCAAAGAGAGATTCTCTGTTTTGATATTTGGCTCTTTTGTAGCTATCTCTTATTAATCTCTTGGGGTAACCTCGTTGGAGTAATTTAATTTTCAGATTTTCTGCATGCTTTTCAAAGGTGTTTTTGTCAGTACAATTCCGTCTTATTCTGATAAATTGACTGTAAGGGATCCCATCTTTTTGGCTTTTAGGATGATAACTGTTATGATGGAGCAGTGTGTTTCGAACGGAAGGTTTTACAAAAAGCTCAACACATAACTTGCCTTTATGTGCCATGATTTTAATATCCAAGAAGTCAACTGCCACTTGACTCTTGTTGGCTGTGAATTTGAGGTTTCCGTCCCCACAGTTTAGCCACTCTAAGAATACAGTAAGGTCAGTCTCACTACCTTCCCAGATGAAAAAAACATAGTCTATAAATCTAGACCAATGTTTGATGTTTTCGTAGAATGGGCTCAATTCATTATATATGTGATGTTTTTCGAAGTTACCTACATATAGGCAGTTTAGGCTCGGCGCACAGGTAGCACCCATGCTCGTGCCCTTTATTTGACAAAAAAAGTCACTATTAAACAAAAAAATATTGTTTAAAAGGACAGTATCAATGCACTCCACAATAAATGGATTTTGTGCCGTGAGGTATCCTTCCTCGTCACTCAGGATGTCTTTCAGCATATTGATAGTATCTTGTTGAGGTGTGTTGGTGTACAAGGACTCAATGTCCAAGCACACCAACCATTGGGTTTCATTGTTGAAACTGATACCTTCAGCTTTGGATATCATGTCTTTGGTGTCCTTTATGTAGGATGGTAATACTTCTACTAAAGGACGAATAAAGCAGTCTGCATACTTGCTAAGTGGCTCCGTGATGGAATCTATGCCTGACACTATGGGCCGCATTGGCGGATCCCTTATATCTTTGTGGACTTTGGGAAGCCCATAAAGGGCAGGTATTTTAGGATGATTGTTGACCAAATACTTATATTCATCCTCGCAGATAATACAGTCCTCCTTAGCTAAGGTGACTATCCTTTTGACTTTCTTCTTAAGATTGTTCCACTCACCTATATTAGATTTCCTATAATGGGAATCATTTCCGAGTAGGGCATACATTTTCTGATTATAGTCTCTTGTATTAAGGATCACAATACTTCCGCCCTTATCTCCAGGTTTGATTGTGATTTCATCACAGGCTTGTAGGTTTGTTAATGCCTCCCTTTCTACTTTAGATAGGTTATTAGTAGTCCATATTTTTTCAACTAGTAGTTTTTCAAGTCCTATGGATTTTACTTTCTCAAAAGTATCAACCTCTTGACTGACCATTGTAATTTCCGGGGTCCAGGTTGAGAGTGGCTTTAAGCCAGACATATTGTTTTTGGGTCTATTTTCCTAATTTTCAAAAAATCGCTTTATCCTTATTTTGCGGAATAGGTTCCTAACATCCTTTTCTATTGAATATCTGCAGATACCAGTACTGGGGGCAAATCCTAACCCTTTCTCTAGGATACTTATCTCTCCTGCTGTTAATATTTTGTCAGAGAGATTTATTATGGGTGCTTTTTGGGTATGGCTGTCTACTCCCAGTCCTTGTGACTGCGAGTCCTCATATAGGGTCTCCTTATTGTTCCCTCTTTTTGGCGGAAACCCTGACGGCCCCTCCCCCGGGTCTTGAACCCACAGGTCTGTCTCTTTTGTTGTTGGCCTAAAAATTTTTTATAATCATGAAACTCATCTGCACTCTCTTCTCTGGATTCATTGCGTTTGCTATTATCTTGTGCTCTTTCAGCCTCAGAATCACTTGTGTTGTATGATGTGTCTGAGAAAGTCACATTTTTCTTAAATAATTTGTTTTTGTTATACTTATAGGGACGGTTGTTATACTCATTCGGGACAGGTTGATCAAAATAGTCTTTTTGAAGATATGGGTATACCAGCTCTAGTCTGAAATTGGCTACATCTTTTCTCAGTTTATTTGTTTTTTTATTTATCATATATTCTTGATAACCCGTGATATCTTCTTTTATTTCTGCTAGTTTTTTTATCGCATCATCCAATGCAGTTGATTCATTGAGTTCCTTCTCAAGCTGATCAATCTCTTCCCGTTCAATTATCAAAAGTCCCTGTGCTGTATCGATGATAAGCAACATCCAGTCGCGACTGCATCGGTTCGCGATCAATGTCCAATTGTCTTTGAATTTCTCATCTTTAACGAATAACCCAGGTTCATTGATGATTTGTAGAACATGCAGCTGTACCCTCATCAGTGGTATAGTGCACCCAGCTAGAGGGGTGTCTTACCTATATTATAAGCAGTGGATTGTAGGACTTTCACACAGGTATGTGTGCCATGCCAACTCTTCACTTTTTGACGCACCAAAACACGCAGCCTGCAAGGTCAGTGTGCCATTGGTATGCACGGTACCTTTTACAAGGAACTTACATGTGGCCAGAGAGGTGCCAATTGGGGTTTCCAAAGGTACAGGTTTAGGGAAAGAACATAGGGCCTGGGTACCTGGTTAGCAGGAATCCAGGGCATGCTTAGTCAAAGAGCATCAACATCAGACAAAAAGTGGGGGGCAACCATGCAAAAAGGGGCACTTTCATCCATCTGGTTTTGGAGTGCATTCACTCTAGACAGTTACAAGGGGAGGGTTGAGGTATGTACTGCCTTTCCTGGGTGACTCATAGCCAGGCTAAATAGACCTCTCTGCTCTTGGTTTTTTCTGAACTTAGAGACTTTCTGCCTAAAACTGCAAAAGGAAAAGTGGTATAAATATTGGGGCTCTAATCCCAGAACTTTAGCACTCTTTTGGCTCAAGGAACCTGCCAAGAAGAAGAGCTGGACAAGCTGTTAGTAGGAACTACCACTTTGCTGTGTGATTTGTGGTGTTGGCCTTCAGTGGCTGCTACTGTTTTGAGCAGTGAATGGACTGGAATTTCTGTTGCTTATTTTCCTGAGTTTCTCAAAGGACTTTAGGAAGAGCTTGCCCCATGTTCAAGAAGTCTAAGGAACAGCAAATATTGCAAGTTCATCTGCTACCAGCACTGGGAACTGTGTGTTTTGTGCTGCAAGAGAAGAAATAGCAACCCAACTCTGTCAAGGATTTCTCTGCTGGTTCCATGACCTGTTGGCACCACAGAGAACACTGTGCCGCTTCCGACCCCATCCCTGGTTTCACTGATGCCGCCACTGCCACTGAGCCTCTGATTGCGCCATGACTTGAGGGCACTGCACTTCTCACTGCCTTGCTTCACATTGCTCCATAGTATCCCTGACAATGATGCTCCACGTCAACATAGATGTTGCTGCCTGCACTGTGGCCTGGGGGCACCACTTGTAAGTTACTCGACACAATATCTCGTCCCACCCTGTAGCCATGGCCCACCGACGCCGGCGTTATCGACTTCAGATCATCTACTGATGACAGTGTTTCAGCAAGGACAACGCTGCTGCCAGCACCTCGACGAGCACCGCCTCATTTTGCTGGATGCCATCGCAGAGCAGAGCCACTGCCTGCACCGCAACCTGAGGGCACCGCACATTGCACCACTCCACTACATACCACAGCCCCAAAGCCAACCAATGCCAGTGATCCTGACTTCAACCTCATGGAGTTCAATCTACAATGTGGGTGACTTCAAGCACCTGATGACTCTTGCACTGACCTCAGAAGTTGTCGCCTGCTCATGCAGTATCTTTGTATCTCATCGCAAGGTCCACAATGCCCTGTTTTTCAAGCTACTGTTTCGCAACACCGTAGCTGGCCTGCGACACAGCGGTCAGCCTGAATTGTTGGATTTGTTTGGTAAAGATGTCGTGATAGCCCCGGATGGAACTGTTGACTTCAAGGAACTGTATTTTAAGTCTATTTTTGCAATATTTGTATTTTGATTACAGTATATTGTATTTTTATTGTTTTTATCTTTTTTTACACAGATAAATAACAACTAATTTTCTAAAACTGGTGTGGTGCTCTTTTGTAGTGTTTTTACTGCATTGCTGTGTGTTACGTAGAAATGCTTTACAGATTGCTTCTGAGATAAGCCTGACTGCTCGCGCCAAGCTACCAAGGGGGTGAGCAGGGGATATTTTAGAAGCGTTATCCCCTTATCCTGACTAGACGGAAGAGTCCCTACTTGGACAAGGTGCATACCTCTGCCAACTGGAGACCCCCATTTCTGACAGGCCCTTAGAGTGACCATTGAGAAGGAGTTGCACATTTTCCTGTAACACATGTGGGATGGCCACACATGCTATGCACAGGGAAGAAGTGTTCTGCTATCTTAGTTTTAGGTTACAGGGGCATGGTGGGATTGTTTGCAGTAGGTCATAAAGGAAGTGCTGACAAAAGTGGGCAGAGTTCCTCTTGGAGCTTTTACCTCATTGGTCATGGAGGGGTCAGGGGTCATTTGCATTCACAGGCTGGTGCCAGGTACAAATGTGGCCTCCACAGTAACCTCCTCGGAACACTTTCTGGACATGTGAAAGAACAGAAGTGGACTAAACCTGCTGTCAGTGCCCTGAGAAGAGTCTAGAAGACTAGAACTGCTCTCCCTCTTGTGCACAGGAGAAACAAGTGGACTCCAAGGATCATAAGACTGACCTTCTGTCCAAGCAACAGAGACACAACAAGCTGCATGACACCTTTTTTCTGCAACTGCCTAGCTGGCCAATTACAACTGGGCCTTCCTAGCTCCCCGCTGCTGGCCTTTGCTGGAGTGGGTCTGTCGGTCCTGTACCCTTGCCTGATGTCAAAGTGAAAACCTCCAACCCCATCCTGAAACATGGGACTTTGAAACTTTTTGGCTCTCAAGACCTCTGGTGGACTGGGACTAACCTGCCAAGACAATACGCCGAAGGTCACAGTTTTTCCACTCCAGCACATCCTATTCACCTCATAGATAAGGTATCTTGCCTGTAGAGTGCTGTTCAGGTACAGCCTTCAGCCTTTTCTGAACTTGAAAAAGAGCCTGAGCTCTGAAAATGCGAATAAGTCCAAAGGTAGAAACCTTTACTGTTTTGAAGGTGCCAAAAGAAGGCAGGGGACCTTTCAAGAGGGCTAAATTCAAATTACTCCTGCTCTGAGCTTTCTCTCTAAAAGTCAATGGCTTCACAAAAACCCTATCCAGTGGATATTCCATGACATGGAGACATCTTTCGCCAAAGCCTGCTGTCTTGTCCCACTGAAGATTTTTTACTTCCATTTCAGAGACTAAGGGCTCCATTATGATGTCGGGCGGATCGCCACCACCATGGTGGTGGTGGCGATCCGCCCGACAGAAATACCCGCCCGCCACCCTTTTCCCCCCGCCACATTACAATGGCGGGGGGGGGGACCGCAGTGGAGGCAAACACCGCCTGCCACTTATCCGCCCTGGTCGCCTTGCGGCCGGGGCGGAAAAGGGTTCATATGGTGACGGTGTCTATCAGACACCGCCAGCCATATTTGCATGCATGTGTATAGGTGCCTTTCCGCGGCGGCGATTCCGCCACAGAAAGGCAGGCGGTTGTTGCTATTGGGGGCCCCTGCGGGCCCCCATGGTGAAGGCCGAGGTGGGGGTGCACAGGGGGGTACCTATGGTACCCCCCTTCATTTGCATATACAAAGCGGCAGGCACTGCACGGTGCCTGCCGCGTTGTCTATGCAAATGCAAAAATGCATTTTTAGCATTGTGGTGGGCGGTGCAGAGTGCACCGCCCGCCACAATGCTAAAAACAAAGGATGTGCCCGCCACTGTGGCGGGCACATCCTAATTCCCCCAACGGGACCCCCGCCCTTATGGCGGGCGGTCCAGAATACCGATAGGGTGGTGGGCGGACAAAGTCCGCCCGTCATCCTAATGGAGCCCTATGTTCAAAGGTAAAACTTTGACTGGGTCAACCTTGTTTCAGTAGCCGACTCTGGCTCCCTCGTGGTTGCCTAGGTACCAGTCCAGCACAACGAGGTGACTATGGTTGTTGCTTAACACTGTTGGTGCTATTTTCATATTTAATCTTCAATCATTCATAATTTCAATTCCCCCTTTTGGATTTATGTTCTTTTGGTGTAATTTGATTAATTATAATGTACTCTATTTTCCTAAATTGGTTTGTGATTTTTCTTATATTGTGTTTTGACTTTATTATTATTTTAGAGCTGATAAATACTTTACCTCTTTCTTACAAGTTGAGCCTGTCCACTGGGAGCCATAATTATTAGAGGTAGGAGGTCAGATTTCTTTAGTGAATTTAATGGTTCCTTATGAAAAAATGGCTCCTTGTTGCAGTATCCCTCCATTTTTTGCCTGGTGTTTGATGCAACATTGACTGAGGTATACTGGGTTCCTGCTAACCAGGGTCCCAGTACCAATGCTTCCTACCTAACACTGTACCACAATTGCCAAAACTTCAGCAACCCCTATAAATGGTATCCCTGGTACCTAGGGCATGGGGACTGATGAGGGTCCACTGGGGCTGCAGCACCAACTGTGCCACCCCAGAGACCCATCACCAAGACTATGCAAACTGCCATTACAGACTGCGTGTTTTGGTGCAGTTAAAACTGAATAGTCAACATGGCACACAGCCCTGTATGCCATGCTCCCATACACTGCATGTGATATAGGTAAGTCTCCTCTACTGCTGGCCTTACAGCCCTAAAGTCGGGTGCACTATATCCCATGTGTGGACATATCTGCATGAGCAGATATGACCATACAATATCAAGTCTATTCTTGGATATTGTAAGTGCACAGGGAAGCCATAGAGAGTAGATGGGCTGGATACTTGTCATTACGAGTTTCCTAGCTCCATGATGGTTTCACCATACCTTAAGATGTTTAGTACCAAACATCTAGGGCCAGATGTAGGTAAGTATATTTTACCGATTCATAAATACCAAATTTTACCGATTCGGTATTTATGAATCGGTAAAATAGAAGGGGGAGATGTAGAGAGAATCGGTAATTGAATTACCGATTCTGTAAGAATCAGTATTTACCGAATCGGTAAATACCGATTCGGTAATGCCCATTGATTCCTATGGGCAGTGAAGCCCTTAGGAATCAATGGGCATTACCGAATCGGTATGAATCGGTAAATACCGATTGTTGCAAGGGTGCAGGGGGTGTCACTTTGACACCCTCTAGCACCCCGAATTTAGGCATGTGGGACATGTGGCACACAGACATGCCCTAAGGATTGGATTGGGTGGTAAAATACTGATTCGGTAAGGCCTGTGGGACTCAGAAGAGTCCAAACTTCATCTCAATATTACCGAATCGGTAATAATATCGATTCGGTATTTTACCAATTCGGTAAATTTACCGATTTGGTAAATTTACCGAATCGGTGAAATGGGCCACCTACATCTAGAATAGCCATTTACCGGTCGGTAACTGCCGAATCGGCCATTACCGGTCGGTAAATGTCGATCTACATCTGGCCCCTAGTCTTAATACATCCTCATTGATGCCTGTGTTCAATGTATTAATAAATGCACACAGGAGACCCTTTAGAGGGTCCCTGAAAACCTACCACACACTTGTGTGGTCTGTGTCTAGTCTTAGCCAGCCTGCCATCATCAGACATGTTTTTGACCTCATGGGGCGAGGGCCAGGACTCTCAGAGGCCAGGAACAAAGCCTGCTTTGGAAGGAGTTGTTTCACACCTACACCAGGACAGGATGGCCTTCCAAGATGGGAAGCTTCATAAATAGCTCCGGCTAGTGGGGGATGCCAACCCCTCTTTCCTGCTCTACATTTGGCAGGAGGGAAGGGGGAAACATTAGGTAAATTAGGTGGTAGGTCCCCATTCAGCCAGCACCACTTCTAAGGTGAGGCAGGGGATATGGACACAGCTTTTTATTTCCCTACATCTTGGTTTGAGGGGGAATTAGCCCATTCAGGTCTGCATAGTGCCCTACTCCACAAGAAGTGGCCACTTAGAGGGTGTAGACACCCTAAAGGTAGGTAGCCCATTGGCTACTACCTGTATCCCCCTTTAACTCCCCTAAATGTGGTATGTAGGTAGCATCACCGGACCTTGAACTCAGTTTCAATGGACACAGACAGGAAAAGAACAATGAAGAGTTGCTGACCCAAGGACTGAAGCCCTGCTGCTGAAAATTGGCACCAAACCCAGCCTGCTGCCTTAAGGACTCTACAATCATGATGTGCTGTCTTGCCCTACAGCTGTGATTCCTCTAAATGCCCCAGAGCTCCTCCAACCTTCTACATATTGCAAAAGAACTCCCTTGGAGTGGAGGTACCGCTCCTCTGCAGCCTGCAGCACCAAACTGCAGAATCTGGTTGTACCGATTTGTTGCTTCCTGGCGACTCTGATGCAGCAACCAAACCAAAAGTGGTACACCAGCTCTGGAAAGTCAGATCTGCCTCCCCACCAAGCTTGGATGCACAAAGACATACAGGAGCCGTGCTGCACCAAGATCCAGGGTACTGGACCCTCACAGCATTTACCAAGATGAAAAGTCTGATCCTGACTCCATCTGCCCAGGAAGCAAGCACCCATCGAGGGACATCGAGACCACTGGGACACGATTTTGTGAGTGGCCCTGCTTTCCTGACATCGCCTCTCCAAGCTGCCTGCTCCTGACCGCAAGGACATCTTGATGCGTGTCACATGGCTGGCCTATCTACTCTGCACCCAGCCAGCCTGTCCTGGTTACCAATGAACCACTTGTGCTCTGGTGGTCCTGAGGCCTTTGCAACCTGATTACTTGAGTGGGACCCCTCGTACTTACCTGTAAGTCCCTTTGTGCAGTGTGTTTTCAGGTGGCCCCCTTTTTTGTAGCACACCAGCTACCAACAACCTCAGCGCCGACTCCAGGATGCCCCCGAGAATCCACTGGTGGAACGTAGAGCCTAACCTTGCTTACTTTAATCCTGAAAGTGAAACTTGAAATCCAACTTTACGATTTTATAGGCAATTTACTGTTTCTTCCCATTGACTTCAATGGTGCGTTACTGCTCACAAAAGTAATTCATTTTGCAAACTTGTAAAATCCATATCCTAAAAAGTACTTACTGTACAAAGAAGTTCTCGGTCTAAAAGATTGCATACAAATCTGTATTATTTTAATAAATTGGTCTCTGATTTATTCTTAAGTGTTTGTCTCATTTATTGCCTGTGCGAGTACAACAAATGCTTGCCCACACTACCACAAATCGAGCATTAGTATTATCTACTTTTGCCTCTGTATATCAATCTGGGTCTCACTGGACTCTCTGCACAATGTATTTAGTTTTACTGCACTAGATAGAGAACCTGCATCCTGCATTCAACCTGATAAGTGTTGTGATTATTCCTTGAAGTGTGCACTCACTCCCGTCAACTAATACCCCAGTTTCTTACAAAAACAAATCAATCACACAATGACAATATTAATAATAATAGTATTACTATTGCTACTACTATGATTAATAATAATATTGATGGAAATGGTTGTTGTTTCTATTGTGTTTATTAGCAGTTTTGTATTTAGCAGACAAGATCCAAATGGTGGCAAAGTACTTTACACAACTGTGGGTTTACCAGAGCACTGCAGAACTATAAATGTGTTTCCAACAACATTTCATAGGTTCCACATCTTCTATTAACCTAATCGCCGCGGCGCGAATTTGGCCGTGGCACGGGTGGGGCTAGGGGGTGGGCGTGGCTTCACTCCGTCATGAGTCATGGGCGACGTGTGCTCATGACGGTGTGGAGCCGTCATGACCCCGCCCACTCACTAATTCGCCCGCACAGAAGGGGAATTAGTGCCAGCGTGGGTGGAGCGGCAGATGATGACGGCGTGGAGCCGTCATGAGCATGGAAAGGGTTAAGAAAAACACTAATTTAATGGAAATGGAAAATCGTAAACCCACATCTATGTTTGCATAAACAATGTCTGCAGCAATTTAATCATGATATTTGAAAGCCTGCAACTTCTGTCTGAAACCTGTCTCCAATTGTCTTATTAGAGTGTAGCGCTGACATTCCTAGTCGCCTGTTCTAATATAGCTGCACAACTGTAATGATTTATTAGAGACGAGTTGTGATGTCACTATTCTCGCTGCCAGAGCCAGCAGACAGTGTAAAGGAGCACAATTACAACTGCTATCTGTTCAGCTTGTCTACAGAGCTGTTCAATCCACTGGAATCGGTGTGTTAGTGGTTCCTTTGCGCTCTGCCATTATCTAACCCTCTACATTGGGATTGTGCTTATTTATCATAACCTCATAGTATATTATTCCACAGGAACCATTGTTTTTCCTATATATATATATATACACACACACACACACACACATATATATATATATATATATATATATATATATATATATATATATATATATATATATATATATATATATATATATATATATATATATATATATATATATATATATATATATATGTTCATTACATGAAGGCATACTACCACTATGAGCTGCAGCGGCTGTAACAAGAAACGTGCATGACACTGCATATATGTTTATTTAGCGAGCTGGCAGTTGTATACTAGTGTGAGTAATTTCTCAGTACAAAAATTCACCATAATTGTTATTATACTCATTCACATGAAGGAACAAGAGGCCAAGGATTTAGCATTTCGGTGAACAGCACTGATTTGACAATCATAAGGAATAAAGTACCTTCTGTCCTAAGCTAAAAAGAAATTGCAAGAAAACATGGAGTTCCATAACCTTGTAAAGGAACTTGATGTTTGTCCTTATTTTTCTATATTGTTACAGAACTGCTTCGTGCTTTCAATATCTGTACAATGTAGATGCTTTCAATATCTTTACAATGTATAGAATAGAGTACTTTGTTCCATACGTAATACACTTGTCATGTATGGAGAATAAAAGTGATACATTGTGAAATGGGGTAAATCGCTCAGAGTATGTCAAAGGGAAAGCGGGGGAAGTATTTATAGGGATATAATAAACACTATTTACAAAAAAGTTAACAGCAGAAAACCTGTAGACAAAGCTCTTTAAGTTACAATGTGATTGCTTTATGTGTCATGTTTCTGAGGTGTTCTGTCTGCAGTTCTTGTACTTATTGTAAGGTCTGTATCAGGCACAATGTAATTGAAAACTTGATATAGCGCGGGCTCACCTGCTCAACATACTCACCTGGGCCCATATATCTATATATACATTAAACAGGTAAACCTACACTCAATCAATTGGAATTTTACTATTCAGGATTTATACCATTTTGTCTTACCAATCCAAGCCACCGTTACCTATAGACTTAAAGATTCAAGGGAGTTAGCAAGAAAATAGGTAGGAAAATAACATTCAGCATTTCATAGAATAACCACAGACTCTGGAAAAAGTTTAAGTTCTTTTATCTAAGAAAAAATCTTTGGAAAGTTTTGATAACATTATTCAAATAATTTCTTATTCTATTTAGAATGATGCAGATATAATCATACGCAAATAATTTAGAGAGAAAATAACGATAAGCATTTAGACAAAGGGTGGGTAAAGAAAAGGGAAAACAATACAATGACAAACCCACACTTTATAGTTACCTAGAATGGTGTGGTGACCAACCCTGGCCATGGGCTGAATCAAAGAAATAGGAATTCCCAAATTACAGGTGCCAGCAGGAAAGAACAGGTGCAGATCAGAATCAGAACCAGGACAGGTTACGGCCAAATTGAATCAGGACAGGACCACCTCCGCAGGCTAAGACCAACACCACAGCTAAAGATCAAAACACCAGCTTTGTAAACCCTCTCTGCAGCTAACAGTCAAACCCCGATTGGGTCATCGATCTCCTTCCCAGAACCCCGATTGGGTTATCGAATCTTCTGACAGAGTGTTCAGCCAGCAACTCTGCTTCCGATCACCTATTGAGTGCGTTGGGTCAGTGACAGGTCAGCTATTCGGACAAGTCGGACAAAATAACTAGCTAAGCCTACCCTAGTTATACTATTTTTCAGGTCAGTGTACCACCCCCAAATGTTGCCAATGTGTAAATCCCACAATTTTATTGGGCAAATAACGAGGAGTAGTCATCACACCATATTACGATGAGGTAACTTGTCAATCATATATTCATAATGTTTCCCTCCCATAACTTTATCTTCCCATGTACTTTTATTCCGCCCCGGTAGTGAAATGTAACAATAAGACATAAACAACATTTTATTCAATTCAGCTTCCTCCAGCAGGATAAAGAGTTCACTCTTCTCATAGTTCTTGCCATCCATGTCTGATTGGCTTGAGTTCAAGGCTACAGCTTCAGTGGCTCAGGACTTTTATCACGCAGGCGCAGTTTCTCCAAAGATGGAGTTCAGCAGAGTATTTAGGCCAATAATTCGTTACATGTAAAAATAGAAAAGAAACAGTTTTAGAGACACAGAATAAACAAATGCACTGCATATCACTTCTTTCTACTCTATTCCCATTATTTTATTTTAACTATTGCATTAAATATCAAGCAAAAACAGACAGCTTAGCAAAGCAGCGATGCAAGCTTCTTGCACGTTAGGACATAAAATAGCCTTCTTAGTTCTAGTGCGTAGAAGCAAAAGTTTTCCCACCAAGCATATCACCTGAGCATGACAGACGCAGGCGCAGTAGAAAATCCCACTTAGCAGCAGCCATTTTAATGCGAGCAGATATAGTTAGTAAAAGCACATTGTCAAGCTTCCCTTAGATGCCTAATATGTCGTGTAATGCAATATTAATAAGACAAAACATGTTAGTTAGTACATTAATATTATTTTCGAGAGGGTTGAGTACAAGCAAGTCACTTTACGAGTGAAACCTTGCTCCATTAATCCCCTCTTTGATGATATTTTATATCATCACTAATTAGTGAAACAGATGCCAACTTCACACTTCAGCCAACTCAATTTCCTCAAACTTTTTGTTAAAATTCTTTTCATTTTTCATGTGAAGATCTTTCACTTTCTTGTACAAATGTCCATTATGCTCTTCTAATTCTGTTTCGTTAATATTTCATTTCTTTTCTCTCTTATTCACTGTAAATGTACTTTTATGCCTGCAACATTTGCAACAAGTTATTATCCCTAAAATCATTAGGGCTATTCCCACCATTGGCATCAGTATTTTACCTACAAAAGTTTTCCCTACATTAGAAAACCAACTACCTACAGAGAAGAGACCTGTTAGTCTCTTCCATTCACTATCGACCTCCAGTGGTTTGAGTTCCTTTTCTAAATGTGTAATATTCCTCACATACCCTTAAAGTTCTACACTTTTGTCATGTATGTAAGTGCAACAATGTTGTGCTTTCAGCATTCTGCAGACTCCGCCCTCTTTTGCCAACAATGTATCAAGAGCAAGTGGATTTTGTAAAACCATTGACCTTATCGCAACTAGTTCAGTATTGATCATTAAAAATCCTCCAGCAGTGCCAGTCGATAAGCGATCCACCACTGTTGACAATTTGCAAATTCTTTGAGTATTTAAAACCACTCCCACTCAAGGTATCAATGCACTAAATATATCACCAACAATTTCTGAAAAACTAGCTCTTTTACTACGTATTAATCCATGAGTTTTTTCATTGCTTCCAGTGATTTTATTTCAATGGTATACCTTTGGGAATACTTTTCCAAAATAGCAACTCCGATTCCAATGATCAGGTAATTTATATTATGTTTTGTTCCCACAGAAAAAATTGATTCCAGGAAACACCGGTTCAGTTCCATCTTTGAAACCCCAACCCCCAATTACTTTATAATTGTGTTCGCATTCACTAGAACCAATGAATATATTGTTATAATAATTTGTTCTCCCCCTGTGGAGACATAGTTTCCCTTTCTTTTCAAAGTCCAGCAACATAGCAGCATGAGTTTGCCATTCAAAATGTATTCTTTATTTTCTGCCCATTTAGGAATCTTACGTTTCTGTTCTGTAGCTTTTTTCTGGAAATCATGTCTCCTCTTTTCAACTAAATTCAAAAATCTCTTCTCTTCTTCATGTAAAATGCATGTTAAAATATTCTTGTGTGCTTCAGCTATATCTATCGTACCTATTGTTAGAAAATATTCTCCCATATAATGAGCTATGTTACCTTTAGCATGAACAGGATTCAAGTTACTATGAATTGAAAGTTCAGAGAAAATCATGTCTAAGTTAGAATAATAATATTGTAAAGGTCTTTTCTTGTAAAATACATTAGCTAAAATACTACATGAAATACGATAAGTCAGGGGTATATGGTGATAAGTGACGCCTTCTGCAACAGATATTGGTAGCTTCATACAAACATAGCAATCACTTATTTCAATTGCCTCTACATAATGTACCAACAGATTTGCAAATACATTCAGGTGTGTTCTATTTTTAACTTTATCGTAATGCAATTCTTTCTCATCTGGTGCTTCTAATTCTACTCTTCGCTGCCAAACATTATCTATTCTTCCATGTATATCTAACCTTTCAGGTACATCTACTTTCTAATGAATGTTAGTGTCACTCTTCTCACTTATATCCATTAGATAAAGAATAGCTACTGTCAGTCCTAACCATACTATGAGTACGATTACTACACTACATGTGCATATTCTACAGCATGTTTTTAAGCAGTTTCTTTTCGGTTTACCATTAACAGTATGATCAGCCATTTTTCGATCAAGGAGACTTAGCCCCTCTTTGAGACTTTTCGCAGAATTTTAACCTGTGAAATTTTCAAGTTGGTCTTACTTCTTCGTCTGTTAGTTCATCAATTAATTCGTCATCATCTTCATCACTCAGTTATAATTTTTCAAGATCTTCATGGATGACATAAGTCCATTCAGGGCCTCTGAATTTATTATTCAGTCTTTTCAATCGCTGACTTTTTCTTTTTCGTTGCTCTGTGGAAAGCCCAGTTTGACTTGATATTTCATTTACTTGCTCTGGTTCTTCATTTATTGATTTAAGACACCATTTTTGTTTCTTGACAAAACCAGACCAATTATCTCCCTTTCTGAGTTTTTTAGCTGGCAATGTGCTTTGTTTTTCTTCAATTTCTCTCTTATTTTCATTCAGTTGTGGCACAATTTGGATATCTTCGTCATCTGTATCCTTCTCTATCTGACTTGGTCCAGGTCATGCTTCAGTTTCTTCTGCCTGGATGCTAATCTGACCTTGTTCAGGTGTGTGCTGCGATTGACTTTGATTTGGTTTTTTTTCTTCTTCCTGCACACGTTTTTTTACCCCTATCTGGTCCTGCTCAGGTATCTCTTGTTCTTCTTCTTCCTGAGCCTTCGCCCTTTGACCTATCTGCCCCTTCTCAGACTCTGGAACTGTGACAGGTATCTGGAACGTTTGAGTATATTGATCTTTCCTTATCTGTTCCTCCTTAGAATTACTATGGGCTTTAATTTCTGTAATCTGAGTACGTTCTTCTAATCCTGACTCATCCTCACTATCTAATTAGGTCTGGCTTCTGGTTCTCACAACATCTGCAGGAATGTCAATCACTGGAATCCATTCATCCTGACTGTTGCTCGGTTGTTCATCATCAACTACTTTGGAATCACTTTCACGAGACCCCTCAGCTGTACAACCCTCAGCTTCAGGTTCTGCCACTATTTTTGTATGACTTGCATGGATCCAGTTCGGAATTCCTTGACATTTTACAGCTGTAGTGGTGACCAATATCACTTGTTTTGGCCTTCCCCAACTTGGAGCTAGACAAGATTCTCGTGTATGTTCTGTTCCTTTATTACAACCCAGTCACCTGGAATCAGATCGTGTGCTGGAGTTGTTTGCCTGGTGACAGCGTCTTCTCCAACCTGGTGAGAGATAGAACGCACTAGGTCAGCCAGTTCTTTGCAGTACTCTAGTACTAAGTCATCAGATATATTTATCAACTTATGTCCTGGCACCCATGCCTGCCTCATTGCTCTTCCCATGAGTATTTCATGAGGACTCAAGCCTGTGTTTCAGTCTGGAATGCTTCTGAGACCCATCAGAACAAGAGGTAAAGCATCTGGACATTCTAATCGAGTTGATTCATAAATCTTTCCCAATCTTGACTTGATTGTGCCATTCAGTTGTTCTACCACTCCAGAAGCCTCTGGGCGGTATGCACAGTGCAGCTTTTGCTCAAATGCTTAAATGGTTCACAGATTAGACCAATTATTTCATTATTAAAATGTCTTCTGTCTGATTCAATCGTTACTGGAAAACCGAAACGTGGTATCAGCTCTCTAAGTAGTAATTTTGCTACTGTGATGCTATAATTCCTATGTGTAGGGTAAGCTTCCACCCATTTTGAAAATAGTCAGACAATGACAAGAACATACTTCATTCCTCTGCAAGGGGGTAACTGAATAAAATCAATCTGAAGTCGAATAAAAGGACCTTCTGCCTTTCCGATCTTTCCTGATAAAACCACAGTTCTTTTCCCAGGATTCATTTGTTGACATATCAAGCACCTATGGCAAAGACTCTTTGCAACATTCCTGAACTTAGCATTGAACCAAGTTTGTCGGAATAATCTTATCATAGCCTCTCGCCCTAGATGAGAATCACCATGATACATCCTAGCCATAGGAGCAAGCATACAGTTTGGCAACACAGGCCTTCCATCAAGGTAAAAAATGACACCATCTCCAGCCCTTCTCTCACATCCTATTTTCGCCCATTCTTCCTTTTCTTCCTGTTCTGCATCATCTTGCAAATCTTTCACTTCTTCCCACGTTTTCACTTTCTCAAGCAACATAAGTATGCAGCTGTTTCCTTTTGGTTCAATTTTCTTATTTATTGCCATTTTATTTTTGGCACAATATTGAGCTAATTGGTCAGCATATCGGTTACCTGCTGTCACTCTATTGTTGCCAGATTGGTGAGCAGCACACTTGACCACAGCTACTGTTCTGGTAATTGGATTGCTTTTAGCAAATCTTTCAAAAAAATTCCATTTTTTATAGGAGTGCCTGATGGAGTTAGAAACTCCCTTTGCAACCTGAGTTGGCAAAAATCATGCACATCTCCATAGCCATATTGGCTATCAGTATAAATAGTCACTTTCAGATTTTTCCCAAATTTACAAGCCTTTGTCAATGCAATTAGCTCAGCTACCTGTGCAGATTTTACTCCAGGTAAATATGATGCTGCGATTGGACCCCATAGAGTGCAAACAGCATAGGCAGCTCTCAAACCTCCTTTCTCATGTTGCATACATGAACCATCTACAAATAGCTCATGTTCTGAATTTATTAATGGCTCTTCTCTTATGTCTGGGTGTGGTTTAGTGCAGTATTCTGTAAGATCAATACAATTATGTTCCTTTTTAATTTATGACTTCTGCAAAGTGCGATTCAGGCAACAATGTTGCTGGGTTCAGCATATTACACCTAGCAATTGTCACATTTTCTGCATCTACAAGAATTCGTTCATACTTAGTCAGCCAACTAGGTGTTAGGTACTGAGTTTTAGTCCTGGTCAACAATATCACAACTGCATGTGGGACATACACTGTTACTCGATGTCCCATGATAATGGACTCACTTTGCTCAAGACTTGGGCAAGTTGCTGCTACTGCTTTCAGACATCCTGGCAATGCTGCTGCCACTGGATCCAGTGTAGAAGAAAAATATGCAACAGGTCGTCTCATCAGACCATGAGTTTGAGTCAGAACTGAAAGTGCACAATTGCCTCGTGTATCACAAAACGATGCAAAATCTTTTGAGTAGTCAGTCATCCCTAATGCTGGAGCTGAACACAGACAATCTCGTAACTTTAGGAAAGATGACATGCTTTCATCATTCCATTCTACTGGGTCTTTTGCTCTTTTCTTTGTCATTTGTATCAATGCTAAGACTGCAAATCCCACAATCCATTGCCTGCAGTAACCTACAACTCCAAGAACCATTCTGATTTCTTTCTGCGTTTGAGGTAGATTCATGTTTTGAATTATTCTGATTCTTTCAGAGGTAACCCTTCTGACACCTCTCTCTATCTGGTGCCCCATATATTTCACTGATTTGGTACAATATTGTAATTTCTCAGGTGATACTTTGTGTCCTCCTTTACCTAAATGATTCAGTAAAGCAATTGTATCAGTAACACAGTCTTTTCGATTCTTAGATGCCACCAATAGGTCATCTATATATTGCACCAAAACTGATTGTCCGGGCAATATCAGAGATTCAAGAAATGTTTTCAAGATCTGATTAAATATCGATGGACTTTCCGTGTACCCCTGAGGGACACGATTCCAAACGTAGATATGGTCGTTGAATTTGAACGAGAAAAGGGATCTATGACATAATATCGACAGACAAAATATAGACATACAAAAATATCGACACAAAAATATCGACATCAAAAATATCGAAGTTCTATCTACATAAAGGTAAGTACAAAAATATCAACAAAAAAATATTGTAGTACAAAAATATCGAAGTTAAAAATATCGTTTTTTTAAATGTATTAATAATAATGTAAAAATAATTTAATAATGCATATAATTTAACAAATTATAGATATAAACATTAAAACATATTTAAAAAATAATAACTAATACATATATATTTAAAATAAATTAAAAACTCTACATATAAATTAATATATATACTTACTCCACATATTGCATCAGTAGGGAAAGCGCTGGATAGCGTAGGGGTAAAAATTACTATTCCCACTCCAGAGGGTGCAACAGTAGGGAAAGCATTAGATAGCGTAGGGGTAAAAATTATTATTCGCACTCCAGAGGGTGCAACAGTAGGGAAAGCGTTGGATAGCGTAGGGGTAAAAATTACTATTCCCACTCCAGAGGGTGCAACAGTAGGGAAAGCGTTGGATAGCGTAGGGGTAAAAACTACTATTCCCACCCAAAGGATGCAACAGTAGGGAAAACATTGGATAGCGTAGGGGTAAAAATTACTATTCCCACTCCAGAGTGTGCAACAGTTGGGAAATCGTTGGATAGTGTAGGGGTAAAATTACTATTCCCACTCCAGAGGGTGCAACAGTAGGTAAAGCGTTGGATAGCATAGAGGTAAAAACTACTATTCCCACTCCAAAGGATGCAACAGTAGGGAAAACGTTGGATAGCGTAGGGGTAAAAATTACTATTCCCACTCGAGAGGGTGCAACAGTAGGGAAAGCGTTGGATAGCGTAGGGGTAAAAATTACTATTCCCACTCCAGAGGGTGCAACATGTAGGGAAAGCGTTGGATAGCGTAGGGGTAAAAATTACTATTCCCACTCCAGAGGGTGCAACAGTAAGGAAAGCGTTGGATAGCGAGGGGGTAAAAATTACTATTCCCACTACAAAGGGTGCAACAGTAGGGAAAGCGTTGAATAGCGTGGGGCTAAAAATTACTTCCCACACTACTCCCCCTTTAGCACACAACACACTACACATACAAAAGAGCACAAATAATATAAATATCAATTAATCAATTAATACCATTTAATATTACTAAATTGATGTAATTATAAATTAACTAATTGACAGATAATTACCAATTAATAATTATTTACCAATTAATAATTAGTTGACAAGATATTTACAAGAATAAACAATATTTATTAATAAATTATTTATCATTTATATTATAAAATAATTAAAAGAAAAATTCCAATTAATTAATTAACAATTAATTAATAATAAATACCAATAAATAAATACAATCTCGTTAATTAATTTAATTTAATTATGTCACACCCTATTCCCCTATAAACACACAACCCACTACACATAAATAAATCACATAAAAAATTTAATTATCATTTAATCACTTAATAATAACTAATTACCAATTAATTATTAATTAACAATAACAAAAAATGAAAAATATTACTACATTAACTCTAAATAATTTAATTAACTAATTAATAATATTTAATTACCAATTAATTATTAATTATTAATTAATTATTAATCGAAAATATATAAAGAAAATGACAAATAATTAATTATAATTAAATTACTTCCCACCCTATTCCCCTATAAACCCACAACCCGTTCCGATACTAAAACGCTGAATGTAAGCAAAAATACAAATTTCTAAACATACATTAAAAAACATGTTTAACCAACATATAAAAAACATAATAAAATACATAACACTAAACAAAATTTCGATATTAGTTACATAGATACCTTAAAATCGATATTCTGTCCATCGATATTATTGCACATCGATATTCTATACCATCGAAATTAAAACATCGATATTATTGTATATCTATATTTTAATTTTGATATTTTGTCTCCCTACCCGAGAAAAGATACTTGCTATCTGGGTGTAATGGTATAGAGAAAAATGCATGGAAAAGGTCAATTATAGTGAACGAGCCTGCTGCCCATGGTATTTTATACAGAATCACAGCAGGGTTTGACACAACTGGACAACATGGGACGACAATTTTATTAATTTTGCGGAGGTCCTGTACGACCCTGTATTTTCCGCTCGGTTTCTTGATGCCAATTATGGGTAAATTACATGGACTGCTCATTATCTCCTTCAAAATTCCTGCTTCAACCAGACGTTTTATTTCTAGTGCAACTCCTGCTTTTATTTCTGGGCTCATTTTGTACTGTCGAATGTTTGGATAAACTGATCCTTCTTTTACTGTCACTTTTACCGGGTCTACATTTGCCATTAATCCTACATCTTTTCCTGTGAAGTCCCACACTTTAGAATCTACCGTATGTTGTAATTCTTTTGGCAAATCTTCTATGGTAAACTTTTGTTTTTCAGTTTCTTGTTTTGCTAGCATAATTTTATCTTTCCATCTTCATCTGAGGTCTGAATTTCAACACCATTTGGTGTACAAAAGATAGTGCAGTTCATTTTGCACAGCAAATCCCTACCTAACAGGTTTACTGGACTGGAGTCACATACAACAAATGTTGGAATTTCTTTAAAATTGCCTATTTTGACTTCCATTGGTTCTGTAACTGGGGTACTACTTTGTTTATTAGAAACGCCCACTACTTGGATCGCTTCTCCCGAGAGGGATAGGTTTGGAACGTCTGCTTTTCTCACAGTAGAACGGGTAGCGCCAGTATCCAACAGCAAGGTGACATTATTTCATTCAACCTTTCCTTCAATGTATGGACCTGACAGATCTACCTGCAACGATGCTCCAAGTACGCACTCCTCGTCCTCCCCCCTCAAGCACTGTCAGAAACTGTCTTCATCAAAGTATGAGTCACTCAAAAGAAATTGGGGTGCCACTGTGTCCCTTTTACCACTTCCTTCCCAACTTGTGGTATCTACACTGTATGAGGACTGACTCCCAGGGTTTGGCATAGGCGCCAATGGTAACTGGTTTTGTATTACCTGTTGTTGCTGCTTTTTTGATACCTCATTCTGTGTCTGTGGATTCAAATTATTATTTTGTACATTATTATTTAATACAGCCTTACACTTGTTTTTCCAGTGTCCCAACTTGCCGCAGCCATGACAAGGAAATTTCTTTTTAGCTTCCTCTCGATTAAACTTTCCCCTAGGTTTATTACCATTTCCATCTCCTTGGATCTGAATATTTTTCATTTTAAGTTCTTGTTGCTCTGCTAATTTTACCTGTGCCCACATTACTTTTTCTTCAAAATTCTTTTGTTAATTGTCCAATTCATCTTCACAATATTTTGCATATTTCAACATTCCATCTATAGGGTTAGTCTGCCAGCAGATTTTATGACCTTTAATCCATTGCAAAAGTTCTGGTTTTAGCCCAGAAACAAACCGATAGATGAAATGCGTCATATCCTTGGTGTCAATATTTTCTAAACCACTATACTGTTTAAAAGCTTGTAAAAGTCGTTCATAATATGCATGTACAGATTCAGCTTTATTTTGGGTAGTTCTGTCTATTCTAGTCCAGTCTGTCTCTTTTGGAGGACCTTTCCTTTTAAAGGCAGTGTTACCTGATTATATTTCCCCATCACCTTATCTGATGGTGCTCCTGTTTTTGGGTCTCTAGGATACTCATCATTTGGCCAGTTTACTGCAATTTTGCATTCTGTCCATAAATCAACAGGAACAACAATGTCAAATAACCCATCTAGATCTTTTAACAATACTCTTGAGTCTTTTACGAATCTCTCAACCTGCCTGTACCAACATATATTCTGATGCAATGCCTTTCCCTTAAGCTTCTTCCTTTTTCTTTGACCATCTAGCTTTCCATCTGTCTATATCACCCCATTTCTGTAATAATGATAACAATTCCTTAATCTGTAATTTTCGACCTGACACATTCATATTTTCCAAATCGTTATCAGAAAATTCAGCTCAATATGGTTTCTGTGACACTTTAGATTTACCAATGTCAATCCCCATTTCATTTGCCAAACTCGTCAATTTTTCATGAAATGTTTTTGTATTTCGGGTGATACTTTGACCTATAAACAACAATTCATCTTCATTTAATGTATTCAATTGGTCTAATCCCAAATTCCCAGCAATCATTTCTTCAAATTCAACCCTTAATTTAAAAATATCCAATGTCTTTGACTGTGATTTTGGTTTTTCTATTTCTCTGGACCATCTTTCAGTTTCTTCTGGAGTAACTACAGTAGCACTTCTTGTACCTGAAGAAGTTTCTATTTGTACCTCTCTAGTATTTACAGGTGTAGTTTTGATCTGAGCTACTTACTGGTTCTCTTATAGGTAAATCCATCAAAGAAATTTCTGACTCACTTTCACTTGCTTGATCATCCACTATTAATGTTTCTTTTCTTTGCTGCACTACAGGTGTAGTTAAAACTGGAGGTCTAGGATTGGTTTGTTTATCTCCATAAAAAGGAACAACTGACCTATAGTCACTGGGATTGTCAAGGCTTCAGGACTGATATTTAAATGTGTAAATTTCTGAATTAACTAATTTCTTTGTTTTATTATTGCTTCTCGTTCCTTTTCCTATACAACTTTTTCTAGTGATGCTTCATGTAACACTTATGGAACTAAAGGTGGCTTCAAGAACGGAGCACTAGGGTTAACTTGATTTTGCTCCTCATTATAAGGTGGCGAATTTTTCATTTACAAATCCTCCAAATAATCATCTTCTGGATCAGCACTTGTCATTTAATTTTTAGTTTTCTCAGTACTTTTACTCCCTGTTTGTTCTTCTAAAGCTCGGACAGGATATAATCCTTCCACTAACATTGACTGTCTCCATTGTGTTATCTGCTTATCTCTTGTCTCTTTAGGGAATTTTGGATATCATTTATTTATACTTTTATCACTTCTAGATCTGTCTCGCTCAAAAGCCTCTGTTTCCCACTCCTCCAATGCTTCATATTGGGCTAATCTAGGTCTTGGATCTAATTCATTCATGCGTGCTCTCAAATTGTACAAAACTCTACCATTGAAGGTACCATTTTCTGGAAATGCCAAAATTCCATCATCTTTTGTATATTCTATTCAGTTTTCTAGCCATATACAAGTGTGATAGCCCCTTTCAACCATCATGTATGATGCGGGCAGATTCGATGGTGGAATAATAATCCCTTCTCTGGTTTTAATTGGGTTATCCTTTTTAAAGAAATGTTTAACTTTCTTGACAAATGACATTTTCCTTTTATCTCCGTACATGATATAAGGTCTCCCTCTTATCATCTGTTCTTTAGCAAAACCTAAATATCTTCTATCAGGTCTATTTCCTATGACTCCTGGATCTAAATACCACATATATTTTATGCTGCTTTTACTTCGTAATGTCACTTAGTTTGTTTACAAGACACTTCCAATACCAAAGCGGTTCTTATTTTCAATGACCAATCAACAATTAGCATTCAAAATATATTCAACCAATGGTTGCGTGGCTTTTCCTGTGAGACAAGTTCTCATGCTCCTGTACTCACCCCTCCTTTACAATATTACCTCAGCTACAAACCCGCTGTCTCAACCAATACCAGCGCAGCTCTGAGTGACGTCAGCACAGCTCAGCAACTGACTCCCTCCTTTGCAATGTAATACGAGAGATTTATTTTAAATGCTCATTTTTATTAATTAACAACTTAAAAACATTTGGCACTGTGCCTGAGTAATTGTAATTGTAATTGTAAAGGCATTTGTAGAGCGCATGGCTACCCTGAGGCCTCCCAGGGCTATGGACTCTGGAATGTGAATGTTAGATTTAGCTTGATGGAAATAGCATTGTTTTCAGTAGTTTACGGAAAACCAGGTGGTCGTCCACCAGTTGGATGTGGTCAGGGAGGGTTTTCCAACTTCTGGAAGCCACATAGGAGAAGCGCTGGCCTCCACTTCTTGTTTTCAAAATTTTGGGAACTGTTGCAAGGCGTTTTTTGTCAGAGCGAAGAGTTCTAGGGACAATCATTGCCTGAAGTATCAGAGGGCATTTTGCTGTCAGGATCTTGTGTGTGACACAGAGGGCTTTGAACTGGATCCTTTCTGCCACGGGGAGCCAATGCAAAGAGGATATAGCTCTTCTGACTGATTCTCTGCGGAAGATGTTCATGAGAAGTCTAGCTGCACAATTCTGCAACACCTGGAAACTCATTATTGTGGACCATGGTGAACCAGCATAAAGAGCATTTGCGTAGTCCAGGCGTGAGAGAATTAGGGCTTGGACCACTAATTTCTTAGCATCCCATGATAGCAGCGGGAGGACTTTCCTCATCATTCTGATTAATCCAAAGCAGCATCCAGCAACTTTCAGTGACTGGACTTTCATATTAAGTTTGTTGTCCAGCCATACTCCCCGGTATTTAATTTGATCTTTGGGAGTTGGAGCTTTACCTAGACACTTAGGCCAAAGGGTGATGGCCCCCTCCGAAAGTGGTTTACCCAGGAGCATCAATTCGGTTTTGGTTCCATTAAGGTGTAGAAAGGAGCTTTCCATCCAGGTAGAAATTGTTTTCATACAATTGGCTAGATTGTCTGGGCTATTTCCTGGTTGGTTGAGGGAAACTATCAATTGGGTGTCATCAGCCTAAGTAATGATTAGAATTCCAAAGGGTTCAACAATTTTGGCCAGAGGACTCATATAAATGTTAAAGAGTGTGGGGCTCAGGGAAGAGCCCTGCAGAACCCCACATCTCAAAGGCATGCTTCTAGATGTACAGTTTCCCTCATAGACCTGGAAAGATCGGCCCTACAGAAAGGACTTCAGCCATCGCAGTGCAACCCCCGTCACCCCTGCTTCTCTAATCCTAGAGATAAGCAGATGATGGTTAACGGTATCGAAGGCTGCACTCAGGTCCAAGAGAAGGATGGCTGCCGAACCTCCGACGTCCATGATTCTTCTAGTTTCCTCGGTCACAGCAATTAGAGCTGTTTCTGGGCCTTGTTGGGGTCTAAAACCTGTTTGTGTAGGGTGGAGGCGACCGTTCTCCTCAAGGAATGCTGAAAGTATAGCATTTGCATGCTTTTCTGTGATTTTGGCAATATCTGGCAGTAGAGATATTGGTCTGTAGTTCAAGAGGATATTTGGGTTGGTTCCTACTTTGTTTAGCAATGCCTTTACCATGGCTTGTTTCCAGGGTGAGGGGACATTGGCAGTACTTAATGACAGGTTAATGAGTTCAAGTATGGTGGGTCCCACTACGTGAGAGACTTGATTTAGGACGTTAGGTGGAGCTGTGTCTTCTGGGGATCCAGATTTTAAATTGTTGAGATAGGACTTTAAGGTTTCCAGATACATAGGTTGAAAAACCTCCAGGGATTTTCCTGCCCTACTCTTATTGGTGCAAACACAACAGGTGATGGACCGAATGTGGATCAATGTCACACACTCACCCCAGTCCAAAGATCTGGGCCCAAATCCATCATTTTTTTGCACTCCACACCACCCTAGGTTAGACAATGGCGATATGCAAATCAGCTCTGACCCTGTGCCCCATGGGAACAGTCCAGTCCGAACTACAAAAGCCATGTCCTTCCCAGAACGGAATCAAGCATCCGAGGACCGGACCGGTTTCGAGGTAACACCTCTCATCAGCCCGGCTAGCTTGACTCCAGTGGTGTGGAGTGCCTGGGACCCACGTCTGGGCATCCCCAGCGCACTTAGGGCGGAATATGCAAACACAACAGGTGATGGACCGAATGTGGATCAATGTCACACACTCACCCCAGTCCAAAGATCTGGGCCCAAATCCATTATTTTTTTGCACTCCACACCACCCTGGGTTAGACAATGGCGATATGCAAATCAGCTCTGACCCTGTGCCCCATGGGAACAGTCCAGTCCGAACTACAAAAGCCATGTCCTTCCCAGAACGGAATCAAGCATCCGAGGACCGGACCGGTTTCGAGGTAACACCTCTCATCAGCCCGGCTAGCTTGACTCCAGTGGTGTGGAGTGCCTGGGACCCACGTCTGGGCATCCCCAGCGCACTTAGGGCGGAATATGCAAACACAACAGGTGATGGACCGAATGTGGATCAATGTCACACACTCACCCCAGTCCAAAGATCTGGGCCCAAATCCATCATTTTTTTGCACTCCACACCACCCTGGGTTAGACAATGGCGATATGCAAATCAGCTCTGACCCTGTGCCCCATGGGAACAGTCCAGTCTGAACTACAAAAGCCATGTCCTTCCCAGAACGGAATCAAGCATCCGAGGACCGGACCGGTTTCGAGGTAACACCTCTCATCAGCCCGGCTAGCTTGACTCCAGTGGTGTGGAGTGCCTGGGACCCACGTCTGGGCATCCCCAGCGCACTTAGGGCGGAATATGCAAACACAACAGGTGATGGACCGAATGTGGATCAATGTCACACACTCACCCCAGTCCAAAGATCTGGGCCCAAATCCATCATTTTTTTGCACTCCACACCACCCTGGGTTAGACAATGGCGATATGCAAATCAGCTCTGACCCTGTGCCCCATGGGAACAGTCCAGTCCGAACTACAAAAGCCATGTCCTTCCCAGAACGGAATCAAGCATTCGAGGACCGGACCGGTTTCGAGGTAACACCTCTCATCAGCCCGGCTAGCTTGACTCCAGTGGTGTGGAGTGCCTGGGACCCACGTCTGGGCATCCCCAGCGCACTTGGGGCACAGGGTCAGAGCTGATTTGCATATCGCCATTGTCTAACCCAGGGTGGTGTGGAGTGCAAAAAAACGATGGATTAGGACCCAGATCTTTTGACTGGGTTGAATGTGTGACATTGATCCACATTCGGTCCATCACCTGTTGTTTTTGCCTACTCTCATTGGTGTCCAACTGAGTGGAGTTTGAAGGAATGGTAGGAGGAGGAAAGGTGCGATAGATGGATTGAATTTTAGTGTGGCAGAATTCCGCTAAATCATTACATCGTTTGAGTATATTCTCTGCTGGAGGTGAGGGAGGAACCGGGGTAGTGATTGTTTTGAAAATTCTAAAGATTTCACGCAGGGCATTAGCGGGTGAGGAGATTTTAGATTCATAGTAGTTCGCTTGGGTTTTGCATATTTCTAATTTGTACATTTTTATGGCCTCTCTGTAGATTTGTTTTTCTGTTTGTTTTCACTTGAGTTTGAGTTCTCTAAGGGTAGAAGTAAAAAATTCAAAGGAAAGAATGATTTATATTCACTGCAAGTAACTCCCTTCTGTTTACTCTTCATACACTTCACGTAGATCCCTTCCATCTACCTTTCACGCAAGCATCGGAGAACCTGTTACTCCCTCGGGCTTACCCTTTCTAGGATATGTCACGCCAAAGTTTCACCAACGAACCCCTTTGCTGTCAATCAAGCTCAGAAGAACCTACTACTCCTCCAGTGTACTACTCCTCTAGGTGATATCACACCAAAGTTTTACTAGCGAACTCTTTGCTATCACTTATTCACACATTTATGCTGAAAAAATCCCTAAAATAGTGCTTCCGGTTTTACCCAACCATGCACTTACTTCCTCGGACAAGTGACCTTACTACAGAATGGCTTCCATTTACCACCTGTTATTCTGCCCTCGGGGTTTCCAGACAAAACATAAAACAGATACGAACAATTTTGGTTAATGCATAAAATCAATAAAATCAATAATTAATAATCAATCAATAATCAATACTAAACTAACTACCTATCTACACTAATCCCTATCAATACCTCTGCTACCAAAATAACTGATAGAGCGCAGGATCACCTGCTCAACATACTCACATGGGCCCATATATCTATATATACATTAAACAGGTAAACCTACACTCAATCAATTGGGATTTATACCATTTTGTCTTACCAATCCAAGCGACCGTTACCTACAGACTTAAAGGATCAAGGGAGTTAGCAAGAAAATAGGTAGGAAAATAACATTCAGCATTTCATAGAATAACCACAGACACGGTAAAAAGTTTAAGTTCTTTTATCTAAGAAAAAATCTTTGGAAAGTTTTGATAACATTAATTCAAATAATTTCTTATTCTGTTTAGAAAGATGCAGATATAATCATACGCAAATAATTTAGAGAGAAAAAACCTATAAGTATTTGGACAAAGGGTGGGTAAAGAAAAGGGAAAGCAATACAATGACAAACCCACACTTTATAGTTACCTAGAATGGTGTGGTGACCAACCCTGGCCACAGGTTGAATTCAAGAAATAAGAATTCTCAAAGTACAGGTGGCAGCAGAAAAGAAAAGGTGCAGATCAGAATCAGAACCAGGACAGGTTACGGCCAAATTGAATCAGGACAGGACCACCTCCACAGGCTAAGACCAGCACCACAGCTAAAGTTCAAAACACCAGTGTTGTAAACCATCTCTGCAGCTAACAGTCAAACCCCGAATGGGTCATCGATCTCCTTCCCAGAACGCCAATTGGGTTATCAAATCTTCTGACAGAGTGCTCCACCAGTGCTCCTGATCACCTATTGAGTGCATTGGGTGAGTGGCAGGTCAGCTATTCGGACAAGTCGGACAAACTAACTAGCTAAGCCTACCCTAGTTATACTATTTTTCAGGTCAGTGTACCACCCCCAAACGTTGCTAATGTGTAAATCCCACAATTGTTATTGGACAAATAACGAGGAGTAGTCATCACACCATATTACGATGAGGTAACTTGTCAATCATATATTCATAATGTTTCTTTCCATAACGTTATCTTCCCATGTACTTTTATTCCGCCCGGTAGTGAAATGTAACAATAAGATGTAAGCAACACTTTATTCAATTCAGCTTCCTCCAGCAGGGTAAAGAGTTCACTCTTCTCATAGTTATTGCGATCCATGTCTGATTGGCTTGAGTTCAAGGCTACAGCTTCAGTGGCTCAGGACTTTTGTCGCGCAGGCGCAGTTGCTCCAAAGATGGAGTTCAGCAGAGTATTTAGGCCCATAACTCTATGTGTAAAAATAGAAAAGAAACAGTTTTAGAGACACAGAATAAATAAATGCACTGTATACTACTTCTTTCTACTCTATTCTCTTTATTTTAGTTTAACTATTGCATCAGATATGAAGCAAAAACAGACAGCTTAGCAAAGCAGCGCTGCAAGTCTCTTGCACGTTAGGACATAAAACAGCCATCTTAGTTCTAGTGGTTAGAAGCAAAAGTTTTCCCACCAAGCATATCACATGGAGAAGTGTGGCTCAATGGTTAGAGCGGCAGACCCTGATGCAGAGGTCTAGCCCGGGACCAGGGTTCAATTCTCCGCCTTGGCTGGTCTTGGGCTCAAAATTCCACTGACCTGATAATTCTCGCCTCGGTGCCTATTCCAATCATGGAGTCCAACTATGGGCAATAGCTTACTTAATCTCCACAACGGCCCCCAAAATGCTAAGGATGCCTTGCTTCCACCTTGGGGGTGCCCAGGAGTGGATGCCTCACAGGGAAAGTCAGGATGGGTTCCACAGCGGGGATGTATGACGTTACAATGAATACTTTTACAATGCCTACCTTTACTACGCAATTTTTACACCGCAACATCCATTACAACACATACCATTACAACGCATGCCATTACAACGAATACTTTGAAACTACCATTACAACGCATAACATTACATTGCATGTAAGGTAAGTGTTGGATAGTGTAGGGGTTGAAATTACTATTCTAACTCCAGGGGGTGCAACAGTAGGGTAAGTGTTGGATAGTGTAGGGGATAAAATTACTATTCTAACTCCAGGGGGTGCAACAGTAGGGTAAGTGTTGGATAGTGTAGGGGTAAAAATTACTATTCTAACTCCAGGGGGTGCAACAGTAGGGTAAGTGTTGGATAGTGTAAGGGTACTATGTGTTGTAATGCTATGCGTTGTAATGGTATGCATTGTAATGACTGCGTTGTAATGGCATGCGTTGTAATGGATGTTGCGTTGTAAAAGTTTCGTTGTAATGGTAGTGCGGTGTAAAAGTTGCGTTGTAAAGGTTGTTTCCCCACAGCGGTATTCGTACAAGCGCCTTGAGACCCTTGCTGGTGAGTAGTGCGCTATACAAGTATCAATTTACAATGACATGCGCAGTAGAAAATCCCACGTAGCAGCAGCCATTTTAATGCGAGCGGATTATAGTTAGTAAAAGCACATTGTCAAGCTTCCCTTAGATGCCTTATATGTCGTGTAATGCAATAATAATAAGACAAAACATGTTAGTTAGTGCATTAATATTATTTTCGAGAGGGTTGAGTACGAGCAAGTCACTTTACCTGTGAAACCTTGCTATATCAACTTGTGCATGACTCCTGGTGAACCTGTACACAGGCACAGAAGAGGACTATGAAATGTTCACCAGTCGTGACATAAATGACACCTTTATAGCGTTTAAATCCCTAAATAGGCATCCAAAGTCTCATAGTAAATAGCAGTTGCCTAGACAGATTAGTAGAAACACCATAAAAATACTACATAGAGCTGTCTTTACCCACCTCCTTTATAGTCGAAATTTAGCT
Organism: Lissotriton vulgaris; assembly: GCF_964263255.1. Lineage (NCBI taxonomy): Eukaryota > Metazoa > Chordata > Amphibia > Caudata > Salamandridae > Lissotriton > Lissotriton vulgaris. The sequence continues at coordinate 663,473,968 of NC_141699.1, forward strand.
GCCTCTTCTGATGAAGTGGGGGATAATATCGCAGAGTGTTATTGATGAGTAAATGATGCATCTCCCATGTGCTTTCCGCCTGGTCTTAGGATCCACCAAAACCAGCTTTTTTTAACGGATATTATTACTTTCATTTATTTTCAGACCTTGGTGTTTTCCTTCTTATAACTTAGGGGGTTCGCCTTCATCTGATATAGGCGCAGCGACTTTTCCTTAAGATTAGTACTTAATTTAACCTACAGCCAGTGCAGCTGTTTCATTCTGTAGCACTTGAAGTCAGGTGAGTTTCCCCACATAAAATTGTAGTAGTCTTGCTTTTCCTCAGAAATTATTCAATCTAACTTCTAAATGTGTTCCTAGTCCAGAAATGGCAAATTAACTCATATAGATATTCCTCCCATAGTCAGAGTCAAGGGAGCATCTAAATACATATCCAACGTTTTTAGGTTGCCTTTTACTTAAAGATTAATTATGCACTGAGGCCGAGGATGAAACAAACGTTTACTGCAAGAGTCCAAATAAAGTGTAACTGGGGTCCATAAGTCCATGCGTTTGACAGCCAAGCATGCCGGGAAAACATGAGTGGTATCGAGCCTGTGGTTATGGCAGACATTAAACCACCATGCTTTGAAAGAGATTTTGGAGAAATCCTTCCAGTTAACTGTTAATTGTTGGAAAGCGGCAGCAAGTAAAAGGTCAACAATTTGGGGTTTCAAGTCAACATCATCCCAGCAAGGGGAAAGGCTACCCATAAAAATATGTGTGTGGGAGAAAGGGATAGAAGTGTGGAAAATCACATTAACTTGAGCCCAAACCTGCAACCAAAAACTGCGAACATGAGTACATAAAAATAACATGTGGAATAAATCAGCTTGCGGAGATGAGCAAGACCAGCATGTGTGAGGAGTATTAGGGAAGCGTTTGTGCAGGTCAGAAGAAGTTCCCAAACCCCCTTAATCGCCCGATACGTTCCATTTATTCTTCACTGTCTCACTTTCTCAAATTTTCTCAAAGTTTTTATGATTGCCATATTTTATGCTCATGTATTTTTCCTATATCTTTTCCTTATTTGTCAATCTGTACCCAGATTTATTTCTCATTACAAATGCATTCATATACTTATGTTCTTTTTTTTTATTGCTTAAGAGTCTTTAACTTTGTATTCCATTGTATTTTGTTTGACACCTGATTTTCTCTTTTTATTACTATCAAATAAAATTATTTTGAACTTAAAAAATTATGCACTGAGGAGCACTCAGAGGTCAGGAGTCTTAGTACAGCAGAGCAACCTCAACTGGCACTCAAAGCACACTAATATTGAACCAAAGGTAATGCTTCTATAAACCCAGCAGCAACTATTTCAGGCTTACTGGATGTGCTAAACAGAACCCACAGTCACAGCAACAACAGGAATACACGCAACTCCCTTCTCTCTATATTCCTTCTGCATAAACCTACCCTTACATTATACAATTATTTGGCAGCATATTTATTTTGTTCTATACATTTGTGAGCAACCACATTTCCAATTTTAAGCGGAAACGCTCCACTGAACTCCATACAACAGAAAAAAGATCCAACTAAATTAATTAATTGATTCAGAATGTATAAAGTCAGCAAAGATTTTGAGAGGTTCATCAATGAAATATCTGTGACTGCTGACTGTAGGGTGTGCATTATAAGTGCCAGATGGCCACATATTGAGCCTACTACATTCATTAAGACACCAATAGTTGTTTCTAACCCATTAGTCAATAAAGTATGGATGTTATTGTGTCTATTCACCAGATTCAATATGTTTTTCTGTGGTTGTTGTTTTTTTTACAAGATAACGGTGTTAAAGTACCATGCTTTGTTTTCCTTCTTTTATCTACACAGGTGAGTTTGGCAACTGGGACACTGGTGAATTGCCCAGCAGGCTGCCGGCTTTGGGCTCCATTCATGGATGATATGATAAAAGCAGCCATGATGAATCAGTAGTACCATAGGCTCTGAAGTGCATGCCGTGCACATATTTGCACCTTCACTGACCCTCAGTGGGCATCAGTGAACTTACAGCAGGACCAAAGATCCAACACATTAAAGTGTGCAAAAAGCCTGACACACACACACACACAGCTCTCACTAGTCTGTTCACTTTAAGCCACAATGTGATCGTCCATGTGATGCATCCTGATTTTTATTATGGTGGGCTGGATGCAGCACTGAAAGCAGTCAATGGCTTGTATACGCTGGGAAGCAACTGAGTGTGAAATAGAGGAGGAGAAAGCAATACTAACTGTGGAGGCCAAGGCAGCGGTCAGGCAATAGTGCAAGCTATGGAGTTGAGGGAAGAGGAAAAAAGAGAGAGTTTGTTCAGGACTTTTTGCCTGTGTGCGTGTTGTGTCGATGCGTTTAGGTGTGGAGGTTCTACAGCATCCGATGACTAGCCACCCCTGGGGTCTGGCTGCTGCCATCCCAGTTTGTGATTGCCACAACCTCCTGAAAAACTGGTAATAGGTTTTCAATGGAACTTCCCTGGTATATAAGGCCCTAACCCATGACATATTGTGGAATTCCAGGCGTTACAGCAGCACTTTTATTTGGTTGCCACTATTGGCGTATTCTAGGAATTCTAAGTTTTATGCTGGCCTTGGCACAAAGTGGCCTTCACTGGTATGTAATAAGTGTCCTGGCAGGGAGACCTGAAACAAAATGTGGCAGCCTCTCTCCACAGGCACGTAAGGGAGCGAGACCAGAACCACTACAGACCAACTCATCGAGAGAGAAGCTACCACAGTTTGCGCTAGGGCAGCCTCCCTGATCAAGTGGCTAATACAATTTAGAGATTGGGTCAGAATCATTCCAGAGAGTTGCATCTGTGAACAACTGGTAGAAGGTGTAGGAGATGTTGTTCCTTTTCCTCAAGTACCACATTTCACCATAGCATATGCTTAAGGGAAGTGATTTAGGGCCATAGTCCGGATTAATAATCTTGCCAGTTTAGGAGGCAGTAACCTATTGGCTCATATTAGGACATACAGGGACTTAAAAAAACTTCACTTGATTTTAAGGTTGTGCTAGGGAGCTAACAATAAAGATTGTATTAAAGTCAAACTACATACTTTTTTCATTTATGACTTAAAGGCCAGATCAGAAGACTGCAGGCAGTTTCTGGTGTTATAGAACCACCCTTGTGAGTGGGGAGCAGGTACCTCGATATAGCAAGGACCCTTCAAGTTCGATTAAAAAGCAACCTCGAAAAGCTTAGCTAAAACTCTCCACAGACAAGGGTATCGGGCCCAGAATCCTTACAGATAAAAGCAACAGTCTGTAGATGTTCACCTTGAAAAGCAATAGATCATGTCAAGTTAAATACCTTTTTTATTTGAACGCCATGGAAAACACATTTCGCCGCATATTAACCTCGGATCTTGAACATTCCCCCTAACGTCCAGTGAAGAATCAGGTTTGTTTAGCATATCATGCACGCATACGAATATTTCAGGAGAGGGCTGCAAATATTATTTTGTTTTCTTTTGACGCCAATTCCTCTAAGAGACTCATCAAGACCATGAACAGAGGACCATACTCGCTTGCTGCACTCTCACTTGATTAAATTCAAGCTAGTGTTAAAAACAGAAGAGGATGAGGGGCAAACACTCTACAACTTAATTATCAAACCGCATCCCCAATCTCTAGCACAATATGGCGATCTCTGGATAAATACATTGAACTAAGTTCTCAAGGCCTCGTAGCACAACTTATAACTGACTCTAGGTTGTAAGTTCTCTACCATGCCTAGGAATCAGATATCTCCTCCCTTCCACCTCCAAACCTCTTATCATCATCAAGGAATCTTTGATGATGAAAAAAAACCTCTTATCATGTTTGGCGTTTCTTGGGTATAAAGGTGGTACAAATATTAATAATGCCATACATCTAGGAACAGAATTTACTTATCACATTTTGTCCAAACAAGTTACAATACCTTCTGGCCAGTAGCCCGCATATCCTTCTAGATTTACATCAAGGCACTGTTAAAAATGTGTGCCTTCTTGGCCTGAAATGTCCTCTCTCTCATATTGCTAATTAGGAGCGCCCTTATATTCAATGATCATTCATAGCGTGACACCTACAGTATGTAAACCAATATCAGTTCATATGTACGCTTCCCTTCATACCATTTGATTGTATCAGAATGTCGTCTGAATCTATGCCTGTTCTCATAAATTAATAAAATACTTTGAAATTAAATAAACTGAAAAGGATGTTTTAAGTTCCCGTTGAATTTGGTGCATAGATATGCATTCACTCAATGAATAATGGATTATAGACGCTCAATAAGTTTGACTCTGTAAAGTAAGCAATTCAAAAAACTACAGGTAATTAAACAAGCTGGTGCATAGGCCGCTGTTGTTTAGAGAAGAGATCATATCTCTTCCGTCTATAAATGCCAAGAGTTACAAATGAAAAAGCACAGCATTTTCGGCTGCTTGTAATTAAACCTGAGCACTTCATCAGGATCAGCAATTTATCAGATTGCACTATTGACAACTGCACACGTCTTGTGTTTTATTGAAGTAAGTTCTATTTAGAGCAGGCTTCTCCAGCGAGTAGTTGGCGAGCTACTGGTAGCTCTCCAAATACATGTAAGTATCTCTCCTGTGTGAAGGTCAGCTTACTAAATTGAAAGAATTAGCTTGTCTGAATTAATATGTGAATGCCAAAATTGAAACGTGTGTATTTGAGACGAAAATGTGCATACCATTAGAATTCTTAGCAGATGTTTGGAAAACATGGTTGCATTTCCAAAATCATTTTAAAGCTAATATTTGAGTGATAAATCGGTTTGTGTTGAGGAAACGTTTTACTAATATTATCACATAAATTATGTCTTGGACCTGAATGACAGATGTTTACAGTTACCCAACGGTACTCATTTTATTGACCCCAGAAGTATGAATGGATGAGTGGACTCACTGGGATTTAAACCTGTGACCATGAGACCAAATCCAGGTCCCAAGAGTGGACCTTTAGTCCACTAAGCCACAAGGCCCGACTATGTCATAGGGTGTTGCAGCTATGACTGTGATGTGTTACTCATGTAAAAGCATTCCAATTTTACAAATCCCTTTTTGCGTTACTGCTGGCAGCCCTGCCCGAGGAACAGAGGTGATCACTGGAGCTAACATGGAATAAGGTGCCATTAATTTAATCTTATCTATTGTGGTGACTATTATAACAGTACAGTACCAAAAATAGTAGCTTGGGATGATTTTCATTGAAGTTGAGTTGCTCTTACTAAAGAAAAGTTCGGAGATACCTGGTTTAGAGACATGTACTACTGAGCAATTTTCAGAATTCTTTTTTTATTTCTAAAAAAAGTGACATTCAAAAGATTGCACTAACTAATAGAATGGCTTCTCTTTTGCCATTTAAACATTACAGCACAGTCTCAAACCATACTGCCTACATTAAAGCTCTCACCGTTCACTCGTTAAATTGGTTTGAAGCACATCTCTTGAAAAATATGCACTGCTATTGAATGATTTACAGTGCTGAGGTACAATTAGGTTTGGCACATATAGCTAATTTAGAACTAAAGCTTAGGAAACTATGGATACAACTCCAAGTGGACTGAATGGGAGTGAGGTATCTACTGCAGCAGGTACATTCCAACACCTTAGGATGAGGTATTTGCCAGGTGTGGAAAATACCTCCTCCTGTTCTGAGTTTTCACTTAGAAAAAGGCGAATAACATGCATAATCTGCTGCAAACTGCACCATATTCCACATATATTCACATTTACCAAGCATTTTCTCCACATTAATTGCTGGTGTTTTGGTAATAAGCATGCTACTTTGAATTCTGATATGTGTGGTAACAGGAGTTACAACATATAACACCCAATCATGATCAGGGCCTATGTATGCAGTGCAGTAGCAAGGGCCTAAAGCAAGCATGGGACATGAGCTCTTACCTACTGCCTTGGTAGTAAAAAAGAGCCATAATTACTGAGCAATTTGTCCCTTAGACCTCTGGGTGCTAGTATTGCTGCACATGCTTCATTGTTGATAAATATACCTCAGTATGTTTGGCAGTTACTAAACTAGCACACTTTTAGTGTAACTCCAAATTGAAAAGTGATCCTTAAAAGATTAGATGATGAAAAGAGGAAAGACATGGCATTTAAAAGTACTTGCCACACCTTAAACCTCTCTTTTATTACATATAGGTCTGAGGTAGGCCTGTTGCGTGTTTATCTAGGTTCCTGATCGATACTGTGACCTTATGCCCCTATTCGGCTATAAATCCATTTATTCCCTATATTGGCATAACCGTTCAAGTGCGATATTCAGAAAGTCATCTCTGGCCTCACACGAACAGAGCCACATTCCAGAATAGTTCTCTGCCACTTCCTTTGCAACCAATTAGTGCAATGACAGAGCAGAAGTCACTATCTGATATTCCTAGATTAACACTCCGAGTTCTTCAACAAGATAAAAACTCAGCAAACCTGGAAATCCCCGCTTGCTGTGTTTTGATTAGTAAGGGAACTCTAATGAGCAACTGATAGCTATCACTTCCTAGTGACATATTTAATTGACGTCTTATGTCCAGCAAACTTGCGTCAAACCAGGCACCTGTCAGGTATAAATACTACCAACGTTGCCTTAAGCAATTGCTGGTGTCCCATTGCTGTTGTATGCTGTATGCAGTACGCTGATGCTGCTGCTGTCCCTTTGGTGGTGAAGCTACTGATACCATTATCGCTGCTAAAGCGCGAACGATGGTGTGGTGAGCTTAGGAGCTGAACAGCCGTCCCTCTGCGAAGAAGCCCAGCAGATGCCAACTGCCCGCGGACGCTGTCCCCCCTCCTCCTCCTCGACGCGCTGAAGAGAGACGCTGCCTTTCTCCTGCAGAGAAACCCAGCTCCAGCGTTTCTAGTCTGCCCTCGCGGGTGACTGGGATACCGAGTTCCCCCTGAAGGAGATACCAGACCTCCATCATTCTATTCAGAGGTATGGTGTTGACTAAACCCTTAGAAGATAATTCTTGAAGCAAACCTTGGCAAACCCAATTTAACTTAAAGCTACTTACTTACTCCCCTCCCAAGTATTAGGCTTAGGTCAGGTACACTGGGGTAGGCGTAGTTAGAAGCACCAGTTGAGTATGTTAGCCTAATGTATATATGACTGTATATATGTTTTATTACTTTTAAACCATTGTATGGCTAAGAAACCATATCAATGCTTTTACAGTATTATCTTGCAATACTTATCTTACTGTACGTACTTTTTATCATAACAAGTCTTGCAATTGTGGCAATACATTTCTCTTGTACGAGAAGAAAGACTGTTCAATAAATGTTAACCCTTTATTGACAAACGCCCGTCTCTCTATTCTCTACATATCGTGAAAGTAAACTGCACTAACCTGACTGAGTAAAATAACTGTCTATTGTTTCACACGACCCTAGAGATTGACTCTTAATCTGAGGAGCAAAGTTGTCATGTTGCATGGTTGTTGGAAAACTGAATCCCTTCTTGTCTGTGCCAGGGAAGCTGATCACTTTCTATGCAGAGAAGAAAGTTTCCAGTGACCTCTGAGCTAGTTGGTAACAAACCCAATTAAGTTTAGCATAGTCAGTGGAGGCCTGGAAGATCCGCACTTCTAAATCGATACTACTGTTTATGTTATTCCAATGGGCAGGGCCTAGTGGGAAACTAGGAACTACACTACATGGCGCCCAAACGTTTGGTAAGGCGATAAACTAACGCAAGACGTTAGAGTAACTCAGTCGTGCATATTTCACACAGACCCCTTGCTCCCGTAAATACTCCAATAGACGTCTGGAGTGGGTGAAAGGTTAAAATCCGCCCGAACTCAGTAGGAAGAGATTCCTATGTAAAGCTCTGGTGTATTCAACGTTGAAGGATACAGTGTTCCAAAATATTGTGCACCTAATCTTTGTCTCCTTGGAGACCAACTCTGCAAAACCTGCATTTATACAATGCCAGGAGAAAACGGAACCACTGGGGCCGCAGCAGATGCGACTCAGCAGGGTCCCGAACACACAGACCCGGATGCAATTATCATCCCGGTCCACTTAAGAAAATCTATAACGTTAAAACGTATAGAAAACGGACTGACACCACAAGGTGGTACAGTAATCTTTGTGATAGAGGCTCACGAATATCGGCAGACAGAGGTATTCTATTCATGGATAAACTTTCCAGCGGCAAACGCTACAACAAAAGAGTTTCACTATTACAAAATAGAGGAACCTCCGGAAGAGTACGCTCCTTTCGAGGAGACTTAAATCCCACTAAAATTCCAAGAGCACCTGCTCTGGTTTATTGGCGCCCTAAAACACAATGATCACATAACTAGGCTCGGTCCACTAGGTAGACCAGGAGCAACGTGGCCGGTTCTAGCCAGCTACACACCACATCCTGACATTGCAAAAATGTCTAAAGAAGAACTCTTAGTTAACATAGGAGAATTAACAAAAGCATATAGAGAGTTAGTAAAATTATTTAAAAATAATTCAAACACTCCTAAAAAGAGCTGGGATGGAAATAAACAATCCACTCCCAAGGAAAAAGTTTTCCAGTCCAGAGGAAGGTCTCCTCGACGGAGGGAAAGAACTCCGACTCGAGAACACCAGTCTCCCCAGAGGGAGCCCTCTGAGAAAAGATATAACCTTAGAAATAGGGATAATCTGAAAAAACCTGATAGATATCAAAGTATTGATACACGTCCCTCTCGATCTTTTCCACAGAATTCGGAAAGAAGAGGATGGTCAGACCCAGGAGAGCACACCAAGTCCAAAGACAAGGAACCTGCTCAGAGTAAAAAATCTCAATTTTAAAAAAAGAAGGTAGCCAGTATTAAAGTAATCAACCATGCCGAGAATACTGAGGACACAGTTGAAAAACGGGGAGTGGGCATTGACAATGTTGGACAGTGCAGCAGAAATCAGTATAGCGCGCAAGATCTTGATGAGTCATCTGGAGACAGTGGACACAAATGAATACATTCAAGTAGAAACTGCCGACACCAGACTTAGCGAGCCCCATAAAATATACGAAATAACATTGCGTATAGAGGGTGATAAGACTAGGAAAATAAGAGGTCTATTTTGGGATAAACTCTCAAAAGGCTATGATATTCTGTTAGCTGAAAAAGATTGGCCCCCAGAGTTTGTCAGGGAGTGCCCTCGTGGCGAAAAAGTGATTATGCCTGCCTTCTCGAATCACATTCCAATTCACAAAAAATATACATATGCAAGGAAATGGGCAGTAGCCCAGGCTCCGGCATTATATGAAAATCATGTAGGATGGGATGAGGACTCTCCTCCTCACAAAATCCAGTTAAAAAGTGAACCAACTGCCCAACGGCAGTATCCCATTAAGCAAGAAGCTAAAAAACAGGTCAGGGAGATCTTAGATCAACTTGAGTACCAGGGGGTGATTGAAACATGCACCTCTCAAATGAACAATCCTTTGTTTCCTGTCTCCAAGCCAGACAATTCATATCGTCTAGTTTTGGACTACAGACATCTTAATACATGTTGCAAAACATTTGCAGTACAAAACTCGCATAGTGCAGCCCTAATGAATAACATAGTTAGGAAAAAATATAAAACGACATTAGACATATCTAATGGTTTCTTTTGTCAAAACATTGCACCGGAAAGCAGATATTTGACCGCTTTCTCTGCATTTGGGTCGCAGAAAAAATTCTGTCGACTCCCACAGGGGTTCAAGAACAGCCCAGGACTATTCTCAGCTAGAGTAACAGAGTTACTACAAATATATGATGATGAGGCATTATCTTATGTAGATGATATCTATCTCACAGACGACGACTTGGATACTCACTTGAAAAGAGTGAACACCATTATACTTGGGTTCGCAGCAGAGGGTTACAAATTCAACTTTAAAAAGTCCCGAATTGCCCATCTGACAGTACTATTTTTAGGGTACGAATTATCAAGTGAAGGGAAAAGCCTAGCGGACAACTTCTTAGAGAAGTGCGCTGTACTCCAAGCTCCAAAAACGCTGAAGAATTTACAATCCATACTAGGTTTTCTGAATTTCGGAAGAACATACATTCTAAATTACGCAGAGAAGGTTAAACCTCTCTACGAACTAATTAAACCTGATTTTAAACAAATCAATTGGACTCAAAAACACACAGAAATTGTGAGATCACTGCAAACAGACATGTTAGCAAAAACAAAATTAGATACACGAGACAACACGATCGATCTTGTAATCCGAGTCATCCCAGGAAGATGCGGATTCATGTACCTAAGCTCTAATGAGGGAGAAAAGGTACCTATTTCAATTAAATCTCACTTGTACACACAAGCAGAAAAAACATTCAGTCACACAGAAAGAACTGTGAAAGCAGTGCAAATTGCATTAGCAAATGAACGAGAACTAGCACACGGCAAACGGATTAATATCCTCACAGCGGAATCCACCTTCGAGGCGCTATTCAGCCCAGTAAACCTACCTACAGTGTCACTGGATCCGAAAGGGATACAGTGTGTAGATTCTCTAGGAGCGGAAGATGTGAAATACTATTTCGCCCCGCAATTCGAAGAACTGAATGATTTAGAATATGAAGAAGAATATTCTCTGCCATTCGAACTTCTGCCTCTCCCACAATACGCCTGTATAATCTATACAGATAGATTTGTACAGCATTTCAACGTAGAGAGAAAATCCTATGATGCAGCCTGTGCGATTGTTAAAGGTCATTGGCTGTGCGGTAAATTCAGACCGAAAGTAACAAAAACTGAATCATTGAGAAACTGTTCGGCTCAGAGAGCTGAAATCAGATGTTTAAAGATGGCGCTCGAAAATGCAGAACGTGAATTCCTGACACTTATTGTGTGCGATTCTCATTTTTGCGTCAACTCTTACAATAATAAATTGCAGAGGTGGATTGAAAACGACTACAAAGATGACACAGGTGCCACAATAAAGCATAAATTGCTCTGGAAACAGGTAGCTCTTTTACACAAAGAAATACAAAAGACTCACGTGATTCACGCACAGAGTCTTCAACGTGATGGCGTTCACGTTGCAGGGAATTCATTGGCTAACACAGCCATAGCGGAAGCAACTAAACCGGCTTCCGTAGCCACAAAAAAGCGTACAGAAAAATACATAGACGTGGAAACCATGCTGGCAGTAAAAACGACCGTAAAAGGCGACTGTGCAGCACTACCCGTGAACTATCCACTCAATTATGCCTACGTAATCGATGCAAACTCCGTTCCTTTTGCTCGAATCCCTGGAGTGGGGGACAGAGTAATTCCAAACAGGAGCAGGAGGGGCTTCCTCTTACTGGAAGCACACATGGGGTTGGGTCTGAGACACCAAACAATTAAAGACTCTCTGAAAGAATTACAATCAGAGTACTGGTGGCCAGGAATGAGCATAGATATTCAATGTTTTGCTCAAAATTGTGAAGACTGCAACAGAGATCGCAGTAATGAACAGGCCAGTGTAGTTTCAGGATCCCTGTTAGACAGCATAAGGCGGTCTATCTGCGCAATCAAAGAAGAGAAGCGCGTCCCATTGTACACAGTTAAGGCTAAACACACTTAAAAAATGTAGCCTCCAGCGCTCGGCTGACGCTAGAACGGTTATAAAAGATCTGCGAGTCTTTATCGGCACATACGCAATTACCACGTTCCATTCTGACCAAGGTCCTGCTTTTAGCTCTCGAGCTTATAGGGAGGCCATGGCCAGCATGGGAATTGGGTTGCGGTATTCTCGTCCGTCGCACCCCGAAGGGAATAGCGTGGTTGAAAGAAAAAACCGAGACATAAAGCGATCTATAACAGCTAAGGTATTAGGTTCAGGCGCTGGGTGGGTCAAACATCTAATAAGTGTCCAGACTAGTCTTAATAACTTGCCAAGAAATTCTCTAAAAGGTTTCAGCCCATACGAACTATTGTTCGGAATTAGAATGAACATTCAGGACCTCGATAGTCAGATGTCAGTGGTACAAGAAAAAACAACAGACTTTGACATCAAAGATCGTTTGGCTCTTTTACAGGAACTGAATGAAACAAGAAAATCCTTAAGCAACATAAAGTTAAAGCAACAGCCATCTACCACTGACGAGGCACCACAAGCAACAGCCCCAGCAAGGCCTGTCTGGATTCCAAAGATTGGGGATCTAGTCAGAGAAAAAATCGCGGTGAAGAAGGAATTTGGGCCTTCTTACAGAAAAGCAGTACCTGTCTTGGCAGTCACCGGAACAAGATCAGTAGTACTACCGCCCCTTGCTGGTAAAAAGGAGAACAGAGTCGTGTCTATCGACCTGGTAAAACCACAAGCATGTGGCCTATAATCAACAATAGGCCCAGTGGACTCCCAAGAAACAACAGAATACCCAAACTTGCAACAATCCAAGAGGTTCAAACTGAAAGACTAATCACATTCGATCAGCCTGCAGTGCACAGAGAAGGACTATGCAATAATGCCATGGAACTCGTGCCTCTTGAGACACAGATTGAAACAGTTCGTCAAGAAACACCAGTCTACAATAATGTGGCATCAGAAAATGCTACCGAAAGACAGATTGAAAGAACAATCCCATCAATTGACAGAACTGCCTCTGGTTATTTCATCAACTTCGACAACTTCTCTGAAGATCAAAACGACCCCGAAGTGATGCCAGAAACAAAAAAGACTTTTAAAGAAAAAGCAACGGAACTCTTTCATCAACTGAAGGAAATCTACCTTGTTTCCCCATGGTTAGAGTTCTGGTTCGGTCTAGGTGTATTTTTCCTCCTACTTTGGCTCATCATGGTACTTTGTTTGGGAAAATTCATTGAGGGAAAATATAGTACAATGGACACAGCACGTCAGAACATCAACCTAGTCCTGAAACCACACAGATCATCCCACGTGAAGAAAAGAGAACTGTCAACAGTAAATGTCACAGCAATTCCAATACCTGGTGGGGTAGTATGGGAGAAAACTGACTATGAGATCTATGGTCCGGTCGAAATCCTGAAGTATCCTCATCAACTGAAGGTTTCCTTAAGTGACTTTGTAAAACCTAGTACATTCTCTGATGATTGGGACTTTAACAGTATTAATGACATGATGTCTGATTTCGTAATGTCAGCTAGATTCACAGATCATGATTATTTACAAGGTTCATCTAGTTATGAGCAGCTATTCTGCTACACACATTATGGCGATCATTACTTGCATAAATCTGCACAGCCTAGAAATGTTTTTATGTATAATCAATGGGAACATTGTGCTACACCACCTAAAAGCAGTTCTAAAGCATTTTTTGAGAAATTCAAATACTTTTCAGGGTTTAACACTAGTGATGCAGAAACGTTTTATTACAAACTGTTAGATAAAACAGGAATGAAAACAATGCTGACAAATTCTAAATTGATATATTCAGAAGCATTTTATGACAAAATGATGACATTTGGTTTTGATTATTGGAAAAATAACATTGAAACGAAAACAATTTGGGGTACAAAAGATTGGCAGGTACAAGGCCTTGAAGCACTATTCAGAACCTGCATGATACCAGAACAAATGATGTTTTTAAATGACACAATACACCAAACATCCTGTCTTGGCCTAGCTAAGATCAAAGACCTTAAAACACCGTCTATTCCAAAGCCAATACCTGAAAATGCAACCACAGATATTGAGTTAGACGTTTCACAAATTTTACATTTTAACAGAACACATCCTGATTGGAAAAAGTGGTTAATCTGGCCTATTGACACAAACAACTGTCAAGATAGATTCCTGAACAAAACACAGGGGTTAAAAATGACCAGACTAGACCCTAGATACTCCCAGAGACAACATCCAGGGATAATAACGACATACAGTGTAGGGAAACTCTGCCTTGAATGGCTAACATCATCCACACTGGCTGAAATTAAGCAACACTTGTCTTTACTAAAAGATGGTGCTGATTTGCGCAATTTCATTCTTGGACCACGCAAACAGCGTCAAAAGCTTTTCATAGCGACCAGTATCTATGCTGCGTACAACTAGGCTTGGAAAGTCAAACAAATTGAAACAGCTGAAAAAATACGAGAAATTGATCGTATTAATTTGGAGAAATCACTTTCTGTAGTAGACAATGGGTTAATGACTCTGTCTTCCAGAATATATTCGTTGGACAATATTGTATCCTCTGCCTTTGATGTGATAGATAGAGACTTGCTAATGTTACAACATGGCCAATCTCAATTATGTTCTATTATACAATTAGGCTGGACGCTGCAAAATCTTCGTTCAGGCTATGTGCCTTGGCGTTTAATCAACACAACGTCCTTATTTTCCATTTTTAACCTTACTGATAAACAGATCAGTTTGGCACAGAAAGGAGCAGACTATACAATCCTGAGCATCGAAAAACTTGAGAGATTACCATTGACAATGTCAGAGAGTCCTGTCATTGAATGGATAATACACGGAATTATCGCAATTCCGATAACAACTTTCCGATTCAAAAAGTGCCTTGAATACATACCTACTGGCCAGTATGAACAATTGGGTAAAGGATATGTAAAATCCGAATGGAAATAACCATACACACATTCTTGCTATAGTGACAGCGACAAAAATGTATTTCTTAGTGGTGAAAATTGTAAACATTCACTAAGCGGTATACTTTTGTGTCAGGGTATTAATTTACACGGAGCTTGTGATGGAAATTCTAACAACCTTTCATGCCACCAGCTTGTCACACCTGCAACTCAGATAGAGCCCTTCTTTATGCAACTCGCAAACGGGAGTTACATTCTTAGAACGGATCACAGATGTTATGTCCTTGAGCCAGGGAAAAGTTATCTAGTAAGAGTAACATCCATGGTCAAATGCTGTATGCAGGCATTGTTCCCGAGTGGGCCTGCAGCCACAGTGACTCCCATCTGGCCTCGTCTGAATCTCTATTCTATACGAATTGATACTTTAAGCAAAATGAAGTCTGTGCTTTTGCAGACAACAGTGCCCATAACGTCATCAAAAGAGACGTATGATCTTCTAGTTGCAAGGACAGCTACTGAAGTTCATGAACTTTTATCAACAAATTGCCCCGTGCATTTCGTAGAAATGCTCAGCCAACTCCTTAACATGTCTAGTGCCATAGGCATCCCAGACATATTTAAGATGATTTTTACGGGACTGCTAACACCTTTTCAAGCAATTTTGGGAATCGTTCCTAATTTTGTTCACTCTGTTTTTGGCGGCATACCCTTATTTTTGGGACTTGTAGCAGGGATTTTATTTTTGACCCTCCTGCTTCGTTATGGCAAGCCGAAACTCAGACATAGCTCCCATGGGAATGGAAGAGACAAACCTAGCAATGCGCTACCGGGACAGGATAACTAACGTCCTTGGATTGGCCAGGCTGAGAGATCTAAACATGACCTGGTTCCTTTCATTCAGACCTATATGGCAGAACTGTATCTTACCGGTACTTCGATGTATGCTATGCGGAGATGAGTGCGTGTTGGACATCTGTCTTTCACTTCCATCAGCAGTACCAATGGACGTCGATACTTTGCTCAGTCCGATAACGGCTCACGCATTGTGTTGTCCCCAGCGGCTACCAATCCTGATGACGGCATTCGTTGAGACTCCTGTACTACGACTAGGTGGTTACAGTGGAGTGAGTGACAAAAGCAACATCACCCAGGTACGACCTTCTGTGAGCATTGCTGATCCCGACAATGATGACAGCAATCATTCTCACACCTGCCAAGTTACAGCGCTATCGAATTTGGTTGAACTGTCACCTGATTTTGTAGACCAATTCTTTGAGAGCCAGTCTGATACGATGTTCTCACCCATACAGAAACAATAACTTTTGAGAAGCTTTCCGACACACAGCGTTCCCATGAACTCTGAATTCGGCCTTCAGTTTTGAACAACAAAAACTGCTAAAAGCGTTGGAACTCTAATTTCCCCGTTCAAGCAATAATTCTTTTGAATTGAACACTTTTTAATATTGACCCTTTTTTTGGCACAAACAATTCTTTGCTTAAGGTAAAAACTATTCTTAGAGAACAGAAGCTTCAAACTTCTATTTCTACACACATCTAGAGACATAATAACTTACATCAGCCTCTAGCACATTTATTGCAATGCATTTATATGTGATGATTTATCTCGCCCTTCTTCTGTTTCAGAGATATTTCATGTGTAATTCTTTTTGCATAATCGTTCATTGATTTCATATGCAATAATTTTTGAATGATTTCTATGCTTCAAAAACGTACAGTACCTAAATTTCACGTATTACATTATACGTCTATTTCAAATGCATTTATGTATTTTGGGGTGGGCAATGTTACACATGCATCCTATTGCTCTAGTTTTAGTAATTTGATGGACATGAACCCGTGGAGTGGGTGTTGCGTGTTTATCTAGGTTCCTGATCGATACTGTGACCTTATGCCCCTATTCGGCTATAAATCCATTTATTCCCTATATTGGCATAACTGTTCAAGTGCGATATTCAGAAAGTCATCTCTGGCCTCACACGAACAGAGCCACATTCCAGAATAGTTCTCTGCCACTTCCTTTGCAACCAATTAGTGCAATGACAGAGCAGAAGTCACTATCTGATATTCCTAGATTAACACTCCGAGTTCTTCAACAAGATAAAAACTCAGCAAACCTGGAAATCCCTGCTTGCTGTGTTTTGATTAGTAATCGAACTCTAATGAGCAACTGATAGCTATCACTTCCTAGTGGCATCTTTAATTGACGTCTTATGTCCAGCAAACTTGCGTCAAACCAGGCACCTGTCAGGTATAAATACTACCAACGTTGCCTTAAGCAATTGCTGGTGTCCCATTGCTGTTGTATGCTGTATGCAGTACGCTGATGCTGCTGCTGTCCCTTTGGTGGTGAAGCTACTGATACCATTATCGCTGCTAAAGCGCGAACGATGGTGTGGTGAGCTTAGGAGCTGAACAGCCGTCCCTCTGCGAAGAAGCCCAGCAGATGCCAACTGCCCGCGGACGCTGTCCCCCCTCCTCCTCCTCGACGCGCTGAAGAGAGACGCTGCCTTTCTCCTGCAGAGAAACCCAGCTCCAGCGTTTCTAGTCTGCCCTCGCGGGTGACTGGGATACCGAGTTCCCCCTGAAGGAGATACCAGACCTCCATCATTCTATTCAGAGGTATGGTGTTGACTAAACCCTTAGAAGAGAATTCTTGAAGCAAACCTTGGCAAACCCAACTTAACTTAAAGCTACTTACTTACTCCCCTCCCAAGAATTAGGCTTAGGTCAGGTGCACTGGGGTAGGCATAGTTAGAAGCACCAGTTGAGTATGTTAGCCTAATGTATATATGACTGTATATATGTTTTATTACTTTTAAACCATTGTATGGCTAAGAAACCATATCAATGCTTTTACAGTATTATCTTGCAATACTTATCTTACTGTACGTACTTTTTATCATAACAAGTCTTGCAATTGTGGCAATACATTTCTCTTGTACGAGAAGAAAGACTGTTCAATAAATGTTAACCCATTATTGACAAACTCCCGTCTCTCTATTCTCTACATATCGTGAAAGTAAACTGCACTAACCTGACTGAGTAAAATAACTGTCTATTGTTTCACACGACCCTAGAGATTGACTCTTAATCTGAGGAGCAAAGTTGTCATGTTGCACGGTTGTTGGAAAACTGATCACTTCCTATGCAGAGAAGAAAGTTTCCAGTGACCTCTGAGCTAGTTGGTAACAAACCCAATTAAGTTTAGCATAGTCAGTGGAGGCCTGGAAGATCCGCACTTCTACGTCGATACTACTGTTTATGTTATTCCAATGCGCAGGGCCTAGTGGGAAACTAGGAACTACACTACAGGCCCTAGGTAGCCCTATGGGCAGGGTGCTATGTCAGTAAAAGGTAGGACATGTACTTTTATGTTTTGCATGTC
Source organism: Lissotriton vulgaris (assembly GCF_964263255.1). Lineage (NCBI taxonomy): Eukaryota > Metazoa > Chordata > Amphibia > Caudata > Salamandridae > Lissotriton > Lissotriton vulgaris. Next base: position 663,491,926 of record NC_141699.1, read on the forward strand.
CTGGAAGTGACAACCAGCCAATTTGGTTTTTCATTACTGTAGTGCCTACTCCTCTAAAAGGTTAGCATTGGGAATTCTTTAATATACTTTTAAGCTGTAATTTCTGATCAGAGAGGAGTAACTTTTTCATGTTTCATATATTTGGAAAGGAATTGTTAAATCCCACTAACTGGTGAAGTTGGATTTAACATTACTATTTTAGGAACGCCACTTTTTGAAAGTGTTTAACAACAAGGGGTGGTGATGGACAGAGTTTCCGAATTAAGCAGAATACTCTCACCCAGTCAAGAGATCAGGGCTAGATCCAACACCGTTTTTTAGCTCACTGTACCATCCCAGCTCAGAACCTGGCTATATGCAAATTAGTCTGTTCCTGTCCCAGTGCATGATGGGAACAGGGCAAACCAAACTACGGAGCCAATTCTTACACTGGGAAGGAAACAAGCTTCCGGGGACCGGTTTCTGGCATTTCAGCCGTCGTCGGCCCGGCTTGCTTGAATCCTGATGGTGCAATGAGCAAGGGACTCACATCTGAGTATACCCTTCCACGCTTATGGTGGACAAAATATTTAACAACAAGGGGTGGTGATGGACAGAGTTTCTGAATTAAGCAGAATACTCTCACCCAGTCAAGAGATCAGGGCTAGATCCAACACCGTTTTTTTAGCTCACTGCACCATCCCAGCTCAGAACCTGGCTATATGCAAATTAGTCTGTTCCTGTCCCAGTGCATGATGGGAACAGGGCAAACCAAACTACCAAGCCAATTCTTACACTGGGAAGGAAACAAGCTTCCGGGGACCGGTATCTGGCATTTCAGCCGTCGTCGGCCCGGCTTGCTTGAATCCTGATGGTGCAATGAGCAAGGGACTCACATCTGAGTATACCCTTCCACGCTTATGGTGGACAAAATATTTAACAACAAGGGGTGGTGATGGACAGAGTTTCTGAATTAAGCAGAATACTCTCACCCAGTCAAGAGATCAGGGCTAGATCCAACACTGTTTTTTAGCTCACTGCACCATCCCAGCTCAGAACCTGGCTATATGCAAATTAGTCTGCTCCTGTCCCAGTGCATGATGGGAACAGGGAAAACCAAACTACCAAGCCAATTCTTACACTGGGAAGGAAACAAGCTTCCAGGGACCGGTTTCTGGCATTTCAGCCGTCGTCGGCCCGGCTTGCTTGAATCCTGATGGTGCAATGAGCAAGGGACTCACATCTGAGTATACCCTTCCACGCTTATGGTGGACAAAATATTTAACAACAAGGGGTGGTGATGGACAGAGTTTCTGAATTAAGCAGAATACTCTCACTCAGTCAAGAGATCAGGGCTAGATCCAACACAGTTTTTTAGCTCACTGCACCATCCCAGCTCAGAACCTGGCTATATGCAAATTAGTCTGTTCCTGTCCCAGTGCATGATGGGAACAGGGCAAACCAAACTACCAAGCCAATTCTTACACTGGGAAGGAAACAAGCTTCCGGGGACCGGTTTCTGGCATTTCAGCCGTCGTCGGCCCGGCTTGCTTAAATCCTGATGGTGCAATGAGCAAGGGACTCACATCTGAGCATACCCTTCCACGCTTAGGGTGGACAAAATATTTAACAACAAGGGGTGGTGATGGACAGAGTTTCTGAATTAAGCAGAATACTCTCACCCAGTCAAGAGAACAGGGCTAGATCCAACACCGTTTTTTAGCTCACTGCACCATCCCAGCTCAGAACCTGGCTATATGCAAATTAGTCTGTTCCTTTCCCAGTGCATGATGGGAACAGGGCAAACCAAAATACCAAGCCAATTCTTACACTGGGAAGGAAACAAGCTTCCGGGGACCGGTTTCTGGCATTTCAGCCGTCGTCGGCCCGGCTTGCTTGAATCCTGATGGTGCAATGAGCAAGGGACTCACATCTGAGTATACCCTTCCACGCTTATGGTGGATAAAATATTTAACAACAAGGGGTGGTGATGGACAGAGTTTCTGAATTAAGCAGAATACTCTCACCCAGTCAAGACATCAGGGCTAGATCCAACACCGTTTTTTAGCTCACTGCACCATCCCAGCTCAGAACCTGGCTATATGCAAATTAGTCTGTTCCTGTCCCAGTGCATGATTGGAACAGGGCAAACCAAACTACCAAGCCAATTCTTACACTGGGAAGGAAACAAGCTTCTGGGGACCGGTTTCTGGCATTTCAGCCGTCGTCGGCCCGGCTTGCTTGAATCCTGATGGTGCAATGAGCAAGGGACTCACATCTGAGTATACCCTTCCACGCTTATGGTGGACAAAATATTTAACAACAAGGGGTGGTGATGGACAGAGTTTCTGAATTAAGCAGAATACTCTCACCCAGTCAAGAGATCAGGGCTAGATCCAACACCGTTTTTTAGCTCACTGCACCATCCCAGCTCAGAACCTGGCTATATGCAAATTAGTCTGTTCCCGTCCCAGTGCATGATGGGAACAGGGCAAACCAAAATACCAAGCCAATTCTTACACTGGGAAGGAAACAAGCGTCCGGGGACCGGTTTCTGGCATTTCAGCCGTCGTCGGCCCGGCTTGCTTGAATCCTGATGGTGCAATGAGCAAAGGACTCACATCTGAGTATACCCTTCCACGCTTATGGTGGACAAAATATTTAACTACAAGGGGTGATGATGGACAGAGTTTCTGAATTAAGCAGAATACTCTCACCCAGTCAAGAGATCAGGGCTAGATCCAACACAGTTTTTTAGCTCACTGCACCATCCCAGCTCAGAACCTGGCTATATGCAAATTAGTCTGTTCCTGTCCCAGTGCATGATGGGAACAGGGCAAACCAAACTACCAAGCCAATTCTTACACTGGGAAGGAAACAAGCTTCAATTAATTCAGACACTCTGTTCATCACCACCCCCTTTTCTGAATCGTTTTTGGCCACTATAGGTGTGGCAGGGTATTCTCAGACATGAGTCCCTTTCTCACTGCACCATCAGGATTCAAGCAAGCCGGGCCGAAGACAGCTGAAATGCCAGAAACTGGTCCCCGGTAGCTTGTCTCCTTTCTGGTGAGGAATTGGCTTGGTAGTTTAGTCTGCCCTGTTCCCATGATGCACTGGGCCAGGGACAGCCTGATTTGCATATAGCCAGGTTCTGAGCTGGGATGGTGCAGTGAGATAAATAACGGTGATGGATCAAGCCCTGATCTTTGGACTGGGTAAGAGTGGTCTGCTAAATTCAGACACTCTGTTCATCACCACCCCCTTTTCTGAATCGTTTTTGGCCACTATAGGTGTGGCAGGGTATACTCAGACATGAGTCCCTTTCTCACTGCACCATCAAGATTCAAGCAAGCCGGGCCGAAGACGGCTGAAATGCCAGAAACCGGTCCCCGGTAGCTTGTCTCCTTTCTGGTGAAGAATTGGCTTGGTAGTTTAGTCTGCCCTGTTCCCATGATGCACTGGGCCAGGGACAGACTGATTTGCATATAGCCAGGTTCTGAGCTGGGATGGTGCAGTGAGATAAATAACGGTGATGGATCAAGCCCTGATCTTTGGACTGGGTAAGAGTGGTCTGCTTAATTCAGACACTCTGTTCATCACCACCCCCTTTTCTGAATCGTTTTTGGCCACTATAGGTGTGGCAGGGTATACTCAGATATGAGTCCCTTTCTCACTGCACCATCAGGATTCAAGCAAGCCGGGCCGAAGACGGCTGAAATGCCAGAAACCGGTCCCCGGTAGCTAGTCTCCTTTCTGGTGAAGAATTGGCTTGGTAGTTTAGTCTGCCCTGTTCCCATGATGCACTGGGCAGGGACAGGCTGATTTGCATATAGCCAGGTTCTGAGCTGGGATGGTGCAGTGAGATAAATAACGGTGATGGATCAAGCCCTGATCTTTGGACTGGGTAAGAGTGGTCTGCTTAATTTAGACACTCTGTTCATCACCACCCCCTTTTCTGAATCGTTTTTGGCCACTATAGGTGTGGCAGGGTATACTCAGACATGAGTCCCTTTCTCACTGCACCATCAGGATTCAAGCAAGCCGGGCCGAAGACGGCTGAAATGCCAGAAACCGGTCCCCGGTAGCTTGTCTCCTTTCTGGTGAAGAATTGGCTTGGTAGTTTAGCCTGCCCTGTTCCCATGATGCACTGGGCCAGGGACAGACTGATTTGCATATAGCCAGGTTCTGAGCTGGGATGGTGCAGTGAGATAAATAACGGTGATGGATCAAGCCCTGATCTTTGGACTGGGTAAGAGTGGTCTGCTTAATTCAGAAACTCTGTTCATCACCACCCCCTTTTGTGAATCGTTTTTGGCCACTATAGGTGTGGCAGGGTATACTCAGACATGAGTCCCTTTCTCACTGCACCATCAGGATTCAAGCAAGCCGGGCCGAAGACTGCTGAAATGCCAGAAACCGGTCCCCGGTAGCTTGTCTCCTTTCTGGTGAAGAATTGGCTTGGTAGTTTAGTCTGCCCTGTTCCCATGATGCACTGGGCCAGGGACAGACTGATTTGCATATAGCCAGGTTCTGAGCTGGGATGGTGCAGTGAGATAAATACCGGTGATGGATCAAGCCCTGATCTTTGGACTGGGTAAGAGTGGTCTGCTTAATTCAGACACTCTGTTCATCACCACCCCCTTTTCTGTAACTTTTTGAAAGTGGGCATTTCTCTGCACTTCTTGCTTTGTGTGCCTGACATGCTGTCTCCAAGACACATTTGGCATGGGTGACAGCTACACTTTCTGCATTTTCTCTAGACAGCTGCAACACTGGAAGAATAGTTGTGTCTGAGTAACCATCACCATACATCTTCAGTCTGATGGCCAAGCCTGGGCAGGAGGAAAGGGTGGGGCTAACACCTCACTTGAATATGTAGTGTCGTGTCCCCACACAAAAGGCCGACACCCCGCCCCCCAATAGATAGCCTGGCAGACAGTACTGGGCTGAGAAGGGCACTCTATGCACTTCAGATAGTTGCTTTGAAGCCCCCCCCCCACGCCAAAAGTGCTTTTGGGTATAAGTATTGGGTCTCTGACCCCCTAAAATCAGACATTCTGGACCTTGAACTGAACATCTGTCACAAGGACTGCTGTGCTGCTTAAAAGACTCAGCTTTGGACTGCAGATTTGGAAGGCCAGCTTTTCTCTTCTGTTTCCCTGCTGCCTGCTGCTCTCTGACTCAGCTGAATAAGAGCTGGACTCTGCCGTCTCTCCAAGTGATCTCCAAGGGCTTGTTGGCTTGCCTCCTGTTGTTTGAGACTCATGGAAATCAAAGTCTCTACCTCTGCTCCTGTGCCTAGTGCACTGTAAGGGGCCCAGGTAGATGCAACATGGATTTCAATGCATCTCCTGTCTGTGTGTAACCGAACCGGCGCATTGACCCAGTTGCAGTAGTAAAGTCAGCCACTGCATCAGAACCAGCGCTTTTGCCTTCCGAGATCAATGCACCAGACAGCATAGCACCACCTCTGCAGCTTAGTGAGATCAATACATCTTCTTGATCTGTGTAGTGGAATCCAGCGCAGCACCCGATACCCCTAGACTCCAGCACCTGTCTTCAGAACTGATGCATTGCCTTCACTGTGTGGAGAAAATCGATGCATCTCGTTGCTGCAACCAGGAAAGACATTTTGTTAGCTGGGGCCTGCAAGGGTCCTGTAGCTGGCCTGTGCTTCCACGAGGCCGACCCAAACTTTGACTTTGAATCCAGTCCAGCCCATCCTAAAGTAACCTTTTTAGCACTACCTGCTTCTATGAGTTGTAATGTATTTATTCCTTCAACATTCAATATCTCATCTTTTTCACATTGGATTTTTGTCATGTTTTATTTATAATATCTATTTTTATTAGCCTGTGTAAAGTCTTTTTTGTGGTGTATTCATTGTGTTACTGTGTGGTGTGCTGCACAAATACTGTACACATTGCCTCTTTAGATAATCCTGACTGATCTGTGGCAAGCTACCAGAGAGTGAACACAACGTATCTTTTATTGTGTATCTAGCTTACCATGACTAGGATTGTGGCTTCTGCTTGGACAGGGTGCATACCTTTTGCAACCAGAAACCCAATTTCTTACACGAGTCAAGGGAAAAAGTTGCCAAAGATGTCAACTCACTCAAATCAAATGGAACCATACGAATATAATCTGACACTAATTCAGACAGGTAGTTGGAACAACTGCACATCTGGAAAACTTCCAGTAGAGAAACCAAGATTTCTCATACCACATGCAAAAACTACATTAGACTATTTCCAGAAAATGTATACCCGGTCCAGTGGTTCTCGTTTTGAACATGTTCTTTCACCAGCATAAATCAGCTATCATTAAACTAGGAGTTTTTTGCTTGAAAATGTAATATGGTATTACAAACACGTGGGGCCCCATTAGGATGGCGGGCGGATTGCCCTCGCCGGTGCGGCAATGGTCACCGCCGGCCCGGTGGCGACAATCCACCCGCCATCAGTGCACAAATGACCCCCCACCATATTAGAATGGCTGGGGGGTCCGCGGCGGACGGAAAGACCGTCTGCTGCATTTCTGCCCCTGTCAACTTGCGACCGGGGCGGAAAAGGCTGCAATATGGTGGCACCAGCCATCTTACAATGTGCATTTAGAAATGCCTTTCTGTGGCGGAAAGGCATGCGGAGTCTGCTAGGGGGGCCCGTTGTGGGCCCCCAAGGACTCCGGGGGTGGTGGAGGGTGCACATGGGGGGTACCTATGGTCCCCCCTGCAGTTCCATGCACAACATGGCAGGCACAGCGCGGTGCCTGCCATGTTGTGCCTTGAAGTGCACAACATGCCTCCCGAACATTATGGTGGGCGGTGCTGTGTGCACCACCCGGACAATGTTAGTGATGCAGGATGAATACGCCACTGTGGCGGGCACATCCTAATGGCAGGCAGGGGACCCCCGCCATTATGGCAAGCGGTCCCTCTGTACGGCGGGATGGAGGGCGGACAAAGTCCGCCCGACATCCTAATGTGCCCCATAATTTTTAACTCAATGGTATAAAGCAAGCTGGCAGTAAATAACTGTTAAGTTTGTTTAAAATTAATAGCAATGCTTCAGTGCGTGGGTTAGGTCTGTTAGATGAAGATGGAAATTCTAGGGGATGTTAACCAAAAGCAAAAAAAAATTTGGAATGTTTCCCTACATATGAGTAATTGTGGGAAAAGATGGCTATTTCCAAAAGCTTTTTCCAGGTGATGGAGCCTGGGTCTACCTGCTCAGTTCAATCCAATGTTAGATCTCTGATTTCTTTTTTTATCAGCATGAATGCAGAGTGAAGAAAAGGTCATGAGTCATTCGAAATACAGTGTAGCACAAACAGCTATACAAGAACGCAAATCGACAACCGATCGAAGGTTAGTCAGTTTTATTACAATTTAAAAAATAGATGGATATTCAAAAATCTTATCATGTAAGTATAAAAGTACAAGGGAAATAAAAGGAAGCCAAACCTTCTAAAAAGGTTCCAAATAAAGTACAAACAAACTACCCTGCCCAAACTCATACATTAGGTGGAAAATCTAGCCTTTACCTGGGATGATCATTCCCCATATTTGACCAAGCTATTACTATCAACACCATAATTAAAACCAAATATAAATATTTTTAATAGGAAAATATACTTTCAATTGTTTATACATACAGAAATAATCATGTATTAGATAAATATTTGCATATAAATCACACTTATTTAACAAAATACCAGTAGGTAGTTATAGTTAAAACCTAGTTACCATAGGAAATCCGCAACATTCTATTTGGAATAACTTTGGTGCCGGTGGACGAATCTTCACGAATTTCTCCAAGAAGATGGCCTGCTCCGCTCCGCTCCTTCTCTGAAAGTTTAGGGGTGATTTGTGAAGCGGGGACAGAGAAAAAAGGGGGTTCCAAAACATGTTTTCCCCATGCAATTTTCCATAAGACCTTTAGCCGGGGCTACAGCCTGAACGGCTGAAAGGAATTACACCAAACTTGGCAAAAAGGTAGAGTTCTGTTCACAGATGGGCCTTTTTGTTAAATGGTGTAAATCCGTTCAGTAGTTCCTGAGAAAATCAAAAGTAAAATCATAGATATATATTGGAGGTGTTACGGTACGCGTACGGGTGCGCGTTCAGTACGCATACCTTCCCGAGCACGAGCTGCATGCTGATTGGATGTCAACTGTCTGTCAACACTCCAAACCAGGAAGTGTTGGCAGCCATCTTGTTCCTCGGTAGAGCAGAGGCACAAGAAAACAAATGCGCAAAACATGCAAGGGGGGCAGGGTAGCACACCCTTACCCCCTAGGCCTGCGTGCTTTTTAAAAATCACGGGGTACGCGTACGTACGCTTACCCCGTGTAAAAAAACAAAACAACATGGTGTGTTTTTTTAAAAATTAGTCCCCACGGGGACCAAATCCCGGGGCAAAATTTGGAAAGAAAGTGTGGGGGGGTTTCAAAGTCCCCCACACTGCCCCAGGGACCGCCATCCCCGGGGCTTCCTTTAAAAAAAAAGAAAAAATCCTGTGGGGGCGGGGGGCTGTTTGCCCCCCACTCGCCCCGGGGACCGCCACCCCGTGGGCTCTAATTTTGAAAATAGGGGGGTCCGTGAAGGACCCCCCAGCCCTGGGGACCACCACCCCCTGGGGCTTTTTTATGTTTAGAGGGGGGGCTGCGCGGCCCCCTCATGGAGTCTTTGATGGCCCTGGGGATCACCACCTCCCCAGGGCTGGCTGCTGCAGTGTCCCGGGGTGCCTACCCCTGGGACACTGCTGTTTGCTATGGTAGGGTTGGAGCCTCGCGGCTCCCACCCTACCATAGCAAACTGCTTTTCGTCAGAGAGAACAGCATGTCATCCGCTGTCTCTGACGAAAAGCAATGCCGGCTCCCAAAGGATGTGGGGAGCTGTCTGAGACCGTGGGGGCTTTAGGGCTCCCCCCACGGTCCCCTACATTTTTTTTAGCCCTGGGGGATGGGGTCCCCGGGGATTATAAAAAAATTGTAATAGACGCTATTTTTTTTTTTACGATAGATTTACCGTACGCGTACCGTGTAAAGTCTGTAAGTCGGGACCTAACCAAGTAAAAATATATTAAAAAAATATATTTTACAGATATCATTCAATTTTATATGTTTATGTGTTAGTTGGTTCTGATGAACCCTTTTCTGTTTATTAGTACTTGTAAGTAAATACGTCACCATAGTCTTAAGTTATTGAGGAGCAGTGTTTTGCAGTGTGCTGAACGTTTGACCTCTGTTGACAGTTGACTTTGCATTATCTGTTGGGGGTAGGGTGAAAAGTTATGTCACTTAGAAAGGTTTGAATTATTGAACCAATAGAAATGTGTGTTTGGCTTTGAATTATTGTGTGACAGAATTTGATTTGGTAATAATGTGTATATATGTGTAAATTGAGAGGGAAAATGTGCCATTTGTTGGCTCCTGCTGCAAGAACTTAAGCAGAGAGATTCTGTGTGAGACTATCTGCTGTGTGAGTGGCATTTTTCTTAATCTTCAAAAGAATTTGAAAGGTGAGTCGATGACTTCAAAGGGATTGTATTTGGTGCATTTTATTTTTAGTAAGAGTAATGTGTTGATTCTTGTAAAGTTTGTAGAATCATATTCTGAGTTTGTCTGCTTTTGGATTATTATTGTGGTAAAATCATTTGGTAAGTTAATGTGTTTAGTTAGACAGGTTTGTGGAATAAAGTGCAGTACTAAAAAATGTAGAATGTGAGCAGTCACTTATATAATGCCTCAGTCAGTATATATAGACTGCTGCATACAGTCTTGTATAAATGAAAGAATTATATTTGCACCTTTTTCTATAATCTCACCTGTCTGTCCTCACAGTCTACCTCTCTCTACTTATACTGTCCTCTCTTTTCTGATATTTCCAATCTTTCCTTATTTTCACTTGTCTTTCTTGATAGTGTTGTTTGTTTTCAAACTGCATCCTGTGTTCTTAGTCTCCCTCTGTCGTCATGGTCTTTCCTGTCCCCTAATGTTCCTCCTTCTTTTTATACTCCCTCCTCTGCCCTCTTAATTCTCTCTGTTTTATCATACCTCCTCTTAGCAATGCCCCGCTCAATATAGATAGAGTGCTGTATACACTCTTGGGCAGATTTACAAGCACCTTGGGCCTCTTTCTTCTTGTATTGTGTCTCAATTTTTAGATGTAATGCCGGCAAAAAAGTAATGCTGCATATTGGAAATGTATTTTGAAAATGAGTCAGGTTTCCGCACTGTAATGTAGTGCTCATATACATGGGCTGTGTTCTGTCTCTTAAACGTTTTAGTGTAGTCTAATCTCTGCTCTCTTCTTAAGAGTAATATAATAGTGTGTTTTATACATTTATTTTTCAAAAGTGATATATCTTTTTTATTCTTTTTCATCAATACTGAAAAAAGTCATCATGCCTAGTAAGGCTAAGAAGACAAAACAACGAAAGAAAGCAGGTTTTTTAAAAAGAAGTCATCAACAAGATTTACCTCAAGAAAAATGTATAAAAAAGACGCAAAAATGTCCTGGTAAGAAAACTAAAAGTTTTCTACGAAGATTGGTAAACAGTAAGAGTAGTGTGTACAAAGAAAAAAAATCAGTGTTTCTGCAAGCAAGAGAAAAGAAAAGAACTGTGTAGTATTATGTTCTGAAAAAAATGAGTGTAATACAAGGAGGAAAAATGTAGACACACAGAGATAAGGAAGAAGATATGCTATAATCGAGTTGTATTAAATTTGACTAGGATTGTAAAGAATTGTAAAAGAAAAAGAGCTTTTTACAAAAAAAGAAATATATTGAAAATGTAGTTCAGAAAGCTTTTGAATTGAAAAAAATACTTTTTATTTTAGTAATCAATAGAATTCGATCATTAGATAAGACAATCCATTTAATGAAGGCCAAAAGTAAGTGGAAAAGATTCATTAACAAAAGCAATTTTTCAGAGGTTTTTCAGGGTGAATGGAAACATAGTTCAAGTTCTGAGCCTTTTTTTAATAAAGAAAGTTATCTTCAGAGTAATGATTTGTTGCATGCAGTTGACAGTACTGGTCCTGCTTATGAGGTTAAAAATAGTTGTCCTATTGAGAAAGAGAAAATTGTTCCTAGAAATGAGGAACAGTTGTTAGCTGATGAAGTTTTAGGGAGACTTCCTAAAGCTCCAGTGTACACTTGGAATTGCAGTAGTATTTGTAGTGGACGGCAGGAGTATATTGATTTTCTATGCAATTTCTTACGTAACTATACTAAGAAAAGTGTTAAACAAAAGATTAAGATGTTGCAAGGATTAGACCCTTGCAGATGAGACAAATTACTGGATTGCAAGGACATTCTATAGCTTGTCTTTCTAAAAAAGTGTGTTGAAGTGTTTTTCACCATTTCAGGATGTTAGCAGTGCATCATACTCAAATGAGGAAATTAGTGAGAAGGTTGTATTATGCAAAAAGTCCAGCATTAATGTTAAAAAAGTTGAACAGTGCTCTTTTGCATGGATCTGTATCAGATGTAATTAAGGTTTGTGATGAAATTGAGGGTATTTATTTTGGTCCTCAAGAACACTATGCAGAAATTGATCCGTTAATAGATGGAAATGTAGAAGAGAATGTACAACATTGTAGTACAGAAAAATTTGAGCAAGAAATTACTAAGTTTGAGGTAATTTCTGGTGAAAGGCCAAATTATTCTTGTATCTGTTGTCGACGTACTCATTATAAAAATCAGACTAGGACTGTTGATCTGTATGTAAAAAGTGAAAAAGAAAATAATAATGAGTGGAAGGATTTTGCAACTTATTTGTTGGTAGAGAATTGTTTTGATTTCGGTTCTGATCAGCGCATTTGTAAATATTGTTACAATAAATTAGATGAGAATAAAATACCTGCTAGAGCTGTGTATAATAATCTTGAGTTGGTGAATATTCCTTCTGAATTGATGGAATTAAATACTTATGAGTCTATTCTTATTCAATGTTTTCATCCATTTCAAGCTATTGTTTGTATGGAGCCTAAGACGGGGAAATTGCCTCCTTCAGATTCACAGAGAGCGTTAAAGGGAAGAGTTGTATATTTGCCTCTAGATTGTAAATGTAAATGTAGTTGAGCTTATATAGCGCACAGCTACCCGCAGTGGGTTTCCCGGCACTTGCTTAGGGAACCCGTCCTGGTATTCCCCTGTGAGATAACCCCAGCAGGGTATCCACAAGGTGAAAGCCAGGCATCCCGCCGCGAGGGGCCATTGTGGAGATTAAGCAAGCTATTGCCCAGAGTAGCAGAGTGTGAACCCGTGAGTCGAGAAGGCACCGGAGCGAGAATTATCGAGTCTGTGGAATATTTGAGCCCAAGACCCGCCGAGGCGGGGAATTGAACCCTGGTCCAGGGCCAATCTCAGATTCCGGGTCTGCCGCCTCTAACCCCTGAGCCACACTTCTCCACAGATTTAAAGAAAAATGGTGAAACAATTGGTGTAGAAAATGTAGAAGATGAACCTTTAGTTATTTTAGTAAATGGTGTTCCTACTAAGAGTAAGAAAATCTGGCAGGAATTAGTGGATGTTAGGAAAGTTAAAAAGGCAACGTTGTATCTGATAAAAATCAATCAATATTATGGAAATGTGTTTCTGAGAGAAGAAGAAATAACTGTAGAAGAAGACAGTGACTTGCCATCTGGACCAATTGAAAAAGTGGATGTGTCCAGAACAGAAGAAATCTACGAACATTATAGTGTTCATCCACTTCATTCTAAAGAAGTGATGGGGGATACTATAGAGTTGTTCTAAATGAAAGAAGCAAAGGGAAATCCCATTACTGTATGGGAAAAAAGCTTGGAAGCTCACTGCTTTCCTCAGTTGTTTCCAACAGGAAAAGGTGGATGATATGATGACCGACCTGTGCAGATTCCTGCATCTGAATACCGGACATCAAGATTGTATGCTGAAGATCTAAGATTTCGACAATGTATTCCATATTTGTTTCATCTGTTATTTGAGAGTGACTTGTCCGGACTTTCTTATGCAGTAAATCATATATTGAAAACAGCTGTACATCTGCAAAATGTTTCAGCAAAGGATTTTATGGATAAAGTACACTTGAAAGATAATGTTTTGGAATCTCATCTGATTAATCTCATGGCATGTCAGCGTGGTACTAATGAGTACTGGTACCGTCTTCATGGAGAACTCAAATGTATGCTAAAGAACTTAGGAACTCCTACATGATTCCTTACTAGTAAATATTGGCTCGGGTACAAAACTTTTTATTGTAACGCCATCCCCTCTTCAAGAGGGAGAGCGTCGGGGGGCCTGGTGATTTGGGTGAGAGTCAATTTAGAAATAGAAGTTACCTTACTGTCAATTCCTTCCCCTGATTTATTAGGATTAAAGATGGTGACAAGGGAAAAAGATTCTGTACATCTAATAAATATATATAACAGACCACACCCATCAAACAAGGAATCTAAGATAGTAGAGCTACTGGACTCCTTTTTAGATGCACTAGGACCAAATGCACAAGTGGTATTAGGAGGGGACTTCAACTGTAAATATGAACCAGTGTTGGGCCTCGATAATTTACTCGATAAACAGGACATGACAAACGATGTCCCAAATTTGGATTCTACTGGGCCAGTTAAATGTACTGTAGCAGCAACTCAAATTCTACAGCTGACCTTGGGCAATGACTTAAGGGCATGTAATGGCCGCTTACAATCTGATAGACCAGCAGCCCTAACCTTTTATAAAGGCAACTGTAAGTTACATATAGATTTTATACTGGTATCTCTGAGTCTATGGTATTTAATTATTGACTTCAAAATAGACACTAGGACAGAGAGTGACCACCTTCCACTCCAATTATGGCTAAATCCCCGGCCTTTTATATCTGAGCCAGTGGAAGAAGTTGCAGCAAATAGTCACTTTGGGGAACCTCAGGTATCAAATAATAGGCGTGCTCTGAGATGGCCCTATATCCTGGCTAAAGATGCGACGATTTTAAATATTTAAAATACCTTCTCTGACACCATTGCATCTTGCCAGGAGCCCGTATTGGGCACCCAGGGTGTTCTAGACCTACACTATCAATTGGTAGATGCGCTAACTCCCTTTTTGAGTAAAATTTGCAAAAGGGATAAGAACTCAAACGAAAATCACTTAGAGCTAGCTAATCCCTGGTATAACAAAGAGTGTCGTCAAGCCAAATCCAACTTCATCCAGGCTGTTAAAACTAAAAACTCACAGTCTATAAAAGAAAGCAGGTATGCATATAATAAAATCTTGACTCAGGTGAAAAAAGCATGGGATGACGCATTATGGGATGATCTACTAACAGCAGCTAAATTGAGAGATCAGGGTACCTTTTGGAGTCTAATATCAAAGGAGAATAGAAAGGGTAGATCACCTAAGGACCTCTATCTAGACGAAAAAACATGGTGTGACCATTTTAGTAAACTTTATTCACACGATGATGAGGGGTTGCCCATACAAGATGAAGAGAGTACCTTAGAACTGAGCACCGTGCCCTTACGATTCAGCATAGAGGAAACCATGCAGGCACTACAGGCCATCAAAGCAGGTAAAGCCCCAGGACCCGACAAGATCCCTGGTGATCTATTAAAGCATGATGTGGAAGTATGGGGGCCTTACATTAACTTTTTATGTAACTCCATAGTTGCTGGAACGCCAATTCCTGATAGTTGGAAAGGGGCAGAAATTGTTAAATTTTTTTAAAAAGGGGATCGTTATGACCCGGGCAATTATCGCCCAATTAGTTTAATTGATCTTTTACAGAAGGTTTTTGCCAGACATATTTTAAATAGACTTTTAGAAAGGATAGAGGGGACTCAGATATTGACTAAATACCAGGCAGGGTTTAGATCAAAAATTAGTATGTGGACCAAGTGTTTAGGTTCACTTGTATCTGCTGGAAGTACATTAACATAGGAAAGGGTAGCTTGTATGTGGCGTTCATAGACTTGAGGGCCACCTTCGACCTCGTTCCACGCAATCTTTTGTGGATCACACTAAGAAATATGGGGGTCCCCAGAGAGCTACTAAAAGAACTTATTAGACTACTCACAGGGAACTACGCCAAAGTTAGATGGGGAAGGGAGGTGAGGTTTCAAAGCCCATACCTGTGAGTCGAGGCGTGCGCCAAGGCTGTGTGCTGGCACCTACGCTCTTCTCATTATATGTTAATGATATACCTACATATCTAAGGGATTACGACCATGACTCCCCAAAGCTAGGAGCTGAGACGATTAGGGCATTTCTTTTTGCCGATGATACAATCCTCATCTCACAGAGTCCGAAGGGTCTCCAAAATCTGGTGAATTCATTCTATGGGTATTGTGTAAAGAAGGGGTTAGAAATAAATTAATCTAAAACAAAATACATGTCCATAAACCCGCAAAAGTCCGTAAGGAAAAATTTGGCTTTAAATAATCAAAAACTGGAGTATGTGGGGAGTTTCAACTATCTGGGTATTATGTTGGATAGTAGCCTTTCATGGAAGGGGCATTTGGTAAAAAGTAGACTGTCCTTCAAACGACATTCGATGCCCATCCTAAAAGTACATGGAGCTAGTCATTCTAAAGCTATTACACCGGCACTTGAAGTATTTAAGGCAAAGGCCCAATCTGCGGCACTTTATGGGGCAGAGGTCTGGGGGCATTGCTGTAAGAGCAACTTTGAACGGGAAGAAAAATAGTTTATACGTAGGTTGCTCAAATTACCAACCAGAACTCCCCTAGTCCCAGTGTTTTTGGATATTGATCTTAAACGGACAGATTACCAAGCAATCCTAAGGCCATTGTTGTATTGGGTAAGGCTATGGACAACCCCAGAGTTGTGTGATTATAAAAGTGTATTGAGAGAAATTATCCAGATTGATGAGTATAAGAAAATTGCTTGGTTAAAATACATTTCCTTTTGGTGTATCAGGTTAGGGTTGTCCCATTATTGGGAAGAACCCCAGAATATGACACCCCTGTGTAAAAAGCTCTTAAAGTCGATTTTCTAGTCTTATGTCAATGGTGAGCTACTTCATAGTTCATCCACTGGCACATTGACTCAGAAATTCTTGATTGTAAAGGATAATGCTGTATTTGGACCATTCATGGATGAGATAGGACCACCACTATCAAAAACGTTATACTTGCAATTTAGATATGGGGTGCTTCAGACGAATGCAAACACATGCAAATGGGGGGCAAAAATGATAATGGCCTTTGTATCCTCTGCTCCCAAAAGGCAAAGGAAGACGATGTCCATTTACTGTTTTTTTGTCCGGTCTACAAGTCACCTAGAAACCGTTGGATTAGACTCCTCTGCAATAATATGGGCGTTAGGTCATACAAAGAGGCAGAGCATATAATTAAGTCTAATACCTCACAACTAGGTTTTTATTTGACGTGTACCTCATTAGAAAACAGCTTCGCTACAAGCTGTAATGCAGTAATGGGGTCCGTAGTCTTCTCTAACCTGTGTAAGTTAGTATAGAATGCTCTGAGTTCACTTTCTAAATGTGGTTTTTAAAAATTTTAAACTCTGTTTTTTTAATCTGCCTTTTAAATTATGGAATATAACTTTTTATTTAAATTATAAAGTGAGATCTGATTTTAATATAGTATTGTAAAATTATTGATATGGATCAATTGTTATTTGCCCCATTATATTATTTGTAACCTGTTTATGTGACCATTTGTTGGTAAAGGGCACTGTATATTTTGTCTGTAAATGTTTATTTTTTTTCTGTACTTCCTGCTTTTATGGCTATAGTAGCCGAAATAAAGTTGAAACAACAACAACAAATATTGAATACAAGACACCTGGAGAATTGTGTTCTTTGGATCCAGTTAGTGTATGCAGGCATTTCAATCATAGATTTGAAGCTATGATGTCTTTTATCACCAATAAAAAAAATCCACCTCTTGGAGAGGTTTTGGATTTCTTTTGGAGGAAGGAGTATCAAGCACGAGGTGCTCCTCACATACATAAGTTAAAGATGCTCCCAAATTTGGAACAGACTCAGATGACACTGTATTGTCTTTCATTGAAGGATATGCAACATGTGATATACCGAAAAGTACAAAAGATAAGGATTTAAGAGGAAAAGTCTTACGATTTCAAAGTTTGACACATTTTACAAGTTTTACACATTTGAAGAAATTAAAAAAATATATACTGAATGTACCTGTGTACTTTGAATTTTACTACAACACATCAACTGCTTTGGAACTGGTAAGCAGAATAGATATTTTTTACTTTTTTTAGTACTGCATTTTATTATAAGAGCCTTAGTTTTTTTATACTGATAAAGAGTGACTGGTTTGAAAATGTAAGGACATTGTATAACTAAAAATTCATATAAGCAAATTTTATAGATATAATCATATAAAGTAGTTGAAAATGGTTTTCACATAATTTTTTTAAAGAGCAAAATAGGTGATAAAGCTAATTTGTATTATGTATTAAGGAAAATGATAAAATAAAGTGTTTTGTTTTTCTGCAAGGAACAACAACATAATAAAATTCACTATGGAAGACGAGCAGAAGAATATGAAACAGAGTTTTGAAATTACTAACTCTCTGATGGAAGAGTAAAATATACCTTTCATGGAGAGTGAGAATGAAGAAGAAAGTATTGGTGCAGGAGATATTACGGGCAATTTTTTAGATGAAACTGTAGGCGAGAACTTTCTTGAAGCGTTAAACGACATTGAGTTTCATGATATGACTTTTGAAAGTCATGATGAAGAAAACGAAATTTCTGACGAAAGCATGCTGGAAGTACTATTAAATTATGAAATGTTACAAAAATAAATTTACGATTAAAAAATAAAAATGGTTTGAGAGACTCTTCTTGCAGAATTGTAATCATTTATCTAGTATTTAAGTTCTCATGGTACAAACTGGGTCTTAGGGCATGGACTGCTTCAAGCCTTTATAGCATATATATGTACTGTTCTATGCACCCGCAAACTTGTGTTTTATAATTTTATTGCCAGGTATATATCCTTTGACTTACAGCAAAGTCTCTTTGATTTGTGATTCCATAATGTACAGTGCTATTCAACAGAATATCCTTCAGTATGCACTGTGCTAAAAATGAAGTTATTTAAAATTCAGTAGGCAGTCTGCTTGCAGAACTGTAATCATCTAGTCAGTATCCAAAAATTCATGGAGGACAGTACGTATTAGGCTGTGAACTGCATTAATCCTCCATAGACTATCCTTACAGTCTTCTATGTACCTACAAACTAGTGTTTTCTATATTGAATTCTCCAGTCTTTATTATTACATTTTCATCAATCACTCTCACTCTACTGTTTCAGTATTGTATTGAGCCATACAGCACTATGTGCTTATCTATAAACTATTACAACATTGGAATGTTGGGAGCTCCACTGATAAGAATGGAGTGCTCTTGGCTTATAATGACTGGTATAAGCCTGGAGCTCCAACATTCCAATGTTACTTTGTTCACTGCTCTGACTGTGAATAAAGGCTTCAGGGAGCCTGAGGGGATTCCAATCCTCTCGAACTCCCTGAAGGCTTTGTTCTTTTTTGTTAGAACATTCTGTCTTCTAATAGTAGAATATTCTAAAACTCTTATAGCCCTTTGTAGCTGGGCTATTCTGGCTATTAAAGTTCATCTCCCTTGTTAAAGGCCCTTACCTTCGACTCGGGCCTTTAATGCCGGTATAGCCCTTTATGGTGAGCTATAAGGCTAAATTGTAAAAGTGAAGATGCTATATATTCAACCAGACAATTGACATTCAATCAGCATGCAGCTTGTACTCGGGAAGTAACGCGTAGTTTACGCATACTGTACAGAGTACAGTATAGAGTACGGTAAGCTTCTATAGATATATGTTTGATTTTACTTATTATTTTCAGAGGAAAGTTTCTAGTCACTTTTTGTTATGTTCTGTGGCACAACAGTCAGCGTAATATTTATCAGGCAGCACTAATGCACTTTTTTTGGTGTACTGTTGCTTTTTAAATATGAGACCTTTTAATGTAGTATTCTGCGTAAAAAGGGTGTACAATGGGTGTTGCTGGTGGTGTTTTCAGCAACACCCATGGCCTTTTGATACTGCTCTACATTTACAAGACATTGTAAATCTGAGGCACTGCAAAAAACGTATGCCTCCCCAGGAGAGGCATAAAGAAGGTGCAATGGGGAAAAATAGTTTTATTTTTCCCCGTTTTTTTCTTTTCTCAAAGTGTGCTGCTTTCTGCATCATATGTAGAAAAAAGGAAAAGTCTCTTGAGATTTTTTTTTGTAGAGAAAGGTTTGCCTATCTCTACAAAAATAATAATCCTTGCAACGTAGACACCTTTGCTCCATTGTGCTAAGCTTTGTTCATTGGTGCAGGCAGATTGGTGCAGGCTCTGTGCACTAGCGCAAAGGAAAAGGATAGAAATATGCTGCATCTTATAAATATGGTACAATACTGTCTTTTTCTTTTGCCATAGGGAAGTATCGCAGGAAGGCCTGCTGCACATTACTACGGCAAAATCTCATAAATGAGGCCTATGTGAGTAGTGAATTACTGATGGTGCAAAGTAGGATTACTGATGGTGCAAAGTAGGCCTAACGGTATAGAGTGCTTCAAACTCCTACAGACTGTGCATACATTTTTGTATGCACATGTAAATTTTCCTTTTTATGTTTAATTTTGCAGTTTCTATCTTTTCACTTGCAGTAAACACTCTGTTACTCTTGGTATACTTTTCCATTGACTCATTGAAGAGTGTGTAGTAAGGCATTCACTACATTAAAACAGTAATTAGTAGATGTAGAATAAGTGGTAGATCCCAAAAGATATGACAGTTATTGTTTACTGTGACATCACCACCATGAAAGCACTATATTTACAATGTGGTGCACTATGAGGCAAAAGTGGTACAGATATGTGATGTATCTGTGCTGTGAAGATAGTGCATTGCTTCATTTGCATTGAAAGCAAAATGCAGCTGCAGCAATGCTGTTTGGGCCCTATGCTCACAATGCTGTAAGAATCCTTACACCTGCATGAAATAAGTGCAGGGTTTTGACGCAGTATAAGCTCAAAAGTAACTGAATGAAATCTTATACATTTCACTTAGTCACTTTTAGACGGTTTTCCTGCACCAGAACATCCCCTATCTACGCAAAAAAGCTTCCTTTTGGCGCACTGCTTTACAATGTGACGCACCTTCCAATTACGTCAGATTGTAAATAGCATATATCATGGTACATCTTTTGCAGCACCGCTGCATGACAAATGTGATGCAACGGTTGTGTAAAAGAGGCACAAGGGGGGGGTAAAAACGCCCTTGTGCTTATCTGAAAGTCCAAGTCGAATGAACAAAATGGGAGGGGTCTTTCAACAATTGCACTTGGATGTATTATGAACCAATGAAATCTCTTCTTTTAATGTCACATGACTGTACATACTCTTATGGTGCGTGTATACTGGACATACGATCGAGATGTTCATAATTTAAAAAGTAATATACGGTTCTTAAAAGTTAACAAAAAACATTTTCTTGATTATCCGAGATAATGTCTACCTTTAAAATGTACAAGAAATACATAAATATATCATTTTTAACATTATAAAACTTTTGGAGGTGCGCGTACGGGGGTCATACAAACGTAAATGACGTCACACGGAAGCGCTGATGCGCCGCGTAACATCAAAACGCACTTGTGAGGTGTGTGTGCGCGCTGAGTACAATTTACAGTGCAAATGACGGTGAGTTTACGGTACGCGTACGGTGCAACTATTTAAAAAAATAATAATAGTAACATTTAATTTTTATATTTGTAAAAAAATTATAATTAATAAAAAAATAGGTTTGTATTTAGTTTTGTTATTATGTTACATTATAATATGAAATATAAATTAAAAAAAAATATGTAAATAAAACAAAATAATATGTAAATAATTATTATAAAAATGAGGAAATTTAATGAAAACAGATTTTTTTAAATAATTAATACATTTAAGAATTATCATTTACAAAACCTTTCAAATTATGTGTATGAGACCCCGTGCGACCAAGTGCGGGGTCTCATACTGTGTTCTGAGACCTACTAATTGGCAGGGTGGTTCTGCCAATTAAGATTCAGTTTCCTTTTTTCAGATGTTGTGGTTTTGAATGCAGTGAGGGTATGATTGTGTTGGTATGTTGTGATTGATTGTGTGCTACCAGGGGTACAAATATTTGGGTAAATTGTTTTTGTGTATATAGCTATTGCCATATTTTCTTTATATTGTGTTTTTTCTATTGAATGAATCATGAAATTCTTTATGAAATATATATGTGATAAAATGTTCCTCATGAATTAAATATTACGAAAAAATATAAAAATATAAAAGAAATGATAAATTGAAAATAAAAAGCTTTATATCTTTTGAAGAAAATAAAGAAGACTGTTGTGTATCTGTCACCTGCATTATGTTAAGAATGGGATTTATACCAGTATTGAAGCATTGTGGCCATTGAGGGAACATTGCTCTCTTAGTTAGGCTAAACTAATGAATTCTCTAACAAAAGAGAGGGACCCAAACAATCCAAAGGGGTAGGGTACCAAAAGACAGACTGTCAATAAAGTTTCCCCTTTGGGTGAACTTATATGCTGACCACAATTCGGAACTCAACGTGCATGCAAGCAAATAGTTTCAATACCACAAACTAGAAGCAGAAAATAATAATTATGATACAGTCATACAAAAAATGTACATTCTATTTTGGTAGATTAAAAACAATATATAGACATCATAAAAAATATATACAAACAAAACTAAATGGGACAATACACAAGGAAAATTATTCCAATTAAAAGAGGAAAAAACACAAGTTTTCTAAATAGTTGAATCCTACTCCATGTTGTACGTTTAAAGTTCACAATCACAGGAGTTTCTCAGTTCAATTACTCAGTGTATTTCCACTTAAAATGCATCGACACGTTTCGGTTATGGCAGTAAATGATTCCAAGCCAAAAACCTTCCTCAGGATTAAAACTAATAGTATCCCATTATAGACAAAGTATCTGAAATATTGTGTTTTTTCCTCTTTTAATTGGAATAATTTTCCTTGTGTATTGTCCCATTTAGTTTTGTTTGTATATGCTGCTATCTACATACAATGTTGCATTATCTTGTTGCATACTTTCCCAGAGCCATTAATTACGTGGCATCCAACGGTAGATAGAACAAGCTGGGTAAAGAGAAATTAGTCAAAGTATTGCAAACAATTGCGGACACTCCGGACACTCCCTTGTTGATGTGTGAAAAGAATGCCTTTACCAGAAAATCAGTGGAAAAAGGGAGAAAAACTTACACTGCGAGCAATATTTTGCATTTGTAGAAGAAACACTTTTTTCTGGGTTTATTTTCATAGTAATGATAGCATAAACTGCAGTTTGACAATGTACCAATTCCAAATGACTGCTTGCATGACCTAGAGGTTGTAAATTACATAATTAAAATATATATATATATATATATATCACAAAAGAGGCGGCACAACCGGATACTTTACTGAAGCCTTTTAATCAGCGTTTCACCCCACTGACGCGTTTCAGCCACAAAAGGCTTTGGTCACGGTCAGTAAGTCCTTCTACCATTTCCATTTAAATACTGGCCCATGTTAGCCCTAGGTGGCATTATGGGATACGTAGTTTGGAACAAA
The DNA here is from genome assembly GCF_964263255.1 of Lissotriton vulgaris. Taxonomy (NCBI): domain Eukaryota; kingdom Metazoa; phylum Chordata; class Amphibia; order Caudata; family Salamandridae; genus Lissotriton; species Lissotriton vulgaris. Next base: position 663,514,577 of record NC_141699.1, read on the forward strand.
AATGAGTTTACAATTGCAAGAAAAGAAAGACTGGTGTGATTTATACATTTACACTGTCTTAGTACATTGTGTCACATGTTAATCCACATGGGCAGAGTTTATAGTTCATACTCGGTGCAGGATTAGTGCCATATTACATTTGGTTTTTGTGTCGGGTTTAGTACGCTAGCAATTGGAACTTTTGCTGGTTTTGTTACAGTCACTCTAGATGTATATTGAGGTCCTCCCCAAAGTTCATACCTCTCGGAATTTTTGTTCAAAGTCGGATGATAAGGCGGGACTTAATTTGCCGTAGTTTGAGGACAGTGTCACCTCCTCTTTCCATTTTCGACAGCATTTTCAAACCATAGAATTTCATTGCTCTCCAGTCTCCCTTCTGACAGGCACTTATATGTTTGGCAGTAGCATACAGCATGTTCTTGTTTTTCACTGCACGGATGTGTTCCAGGATTCTCTTTTTCAACATACACGTTGTGCTGCCTATGTATTTGACACCACATCTGCATTCGATAACGTATACCACATTCTTCGAACTGCAAGTGATTTGTTGTTCAATTTGCATTATTTTACCATCCGGTTCTTCAATGCTTTTCTTGCTTGTTCCGATCTTGCTTTGCAAGTTGTGCATGGTTGGAATCCTTTTCGTTTGTGTTGGTCTGTTAGCCAATTTGTTTGTGATTTAATTTGAAAGTGACTTTTCACAAGGAGATCTCGGAGAGAGGTGTTCTTTCTGTATGTTATTGATGGTTGTTTACCTACAAGTTCTCCTATGTCAGGGTCTCCTGATATTAGATGCCAGTATTTTTTCATTTTATTAGAGATGATTCCACTCTCTTTGCTGTATGTAGTTACATATCTCGGCGGGTCATTCTCATTGGTTGTTTTAGGTTATACCATTAAAATTTCAGCTCTTGTCTTTTTGTCTGCCTTCTTTTTACACTTTTTTAGAACACGGTCTTCGTATCCCCGTGAAGCAAATCTGGCTTTGCTTTCTCCAATTTTAATATCAGCATCTTCAGTTTTTGAGCAGTTTCTCTTGAGTCTTATAAATTCTCCATACGGTATGCTTTTTAGCAGGGCTTTGGGGTGGAAACTGGTGCCATGCAGCACACTGTTAGTAGATGTTTTTTTACGAAACAGAGTGGATTCAATTTATCCTTCTGAGATGTAGATCTTGGTATCCAAAAAATCAATTTGTTTTTTACTTGTAGAGCATGTAAATTGCAGTCCAATGTCATTATTATTTAATCTGGAGAAGTATTTTTGAAATTTCAGATCTGACCCATTCCAGATTATAAACAAATCGTCTATGTAGCGTACCCATAGAATTATTCGATCCAGATCTGATTGGTTGTTGATGTTCCATGCAGTTGTCTTTTCCCACCAGCCCATGGTGATATTTGCATAATTTGGGGAAAAAGATATCCCCATGGCAGTTCCGCATTCCTGTTTGTAGAGTTCTTTATTAAAGAGAAAGACGGTGTTTGTCAAGCACATGTGAATCATTTTTAGAAGCATGTTTGTATCTTCCAATGTTGTAATGCTGCGTTTGTTTTAAGAAGTATTGGCAGGCTTCTATTCCTATGCCATGTCTTATAGATGTGTATAACAATACTACATCTATCGTGACTAGTAGATATTCCGCATTCCAGGTTACATCCACGAGGGTCCTCAGAAAATCTCCTGTGTCCTTGATGTAGGAGGGCATGCTTTGAGCAATGGGAGCAAGAAATGTATCTTCATATTTTGAGACATTCTCATATAGGGAACTGCATGAGGAGACAATCGGTCTACCTGGCGGATTGATTAAAGTCTTTTGTATTTTGGGTAGGAAATATATAAAAGGCATGGTTGGAAAGTGAGTGTTCAGAAATTTTTTCTCATCATCATTTAGCAATCCTTTTGTATGCCAGTCATTTAGATGTTCTTTCAATTCATTTATCATTCTAGTACTTGGATTGTTTTTGAGTTTAGAATAGTTTTGTTCCATGTTCAGCTGTCTCATAGCTTCATTGATATAATCAGATGTTTCCATTATTACAATATTTCCCCCTTTGTCTGTGGGTTTTATTGTCATTTCTTCATTGTCCATGAGAGATTTGATTGCTTTGCGTTCTTCTGATGTTAAATTTTCCCTTGTATTATTTCTTACTTTTGTCAATTTGTCCAACTCTTCACTCATTGCATCTGAGAAGAGATCAATCTTGTTGCCAGGTGATAGAATTGGATAGTACCGGGACTTTCTTTTTAGTCCTGTGTTGGGTTTTTCATTATTTCTGATGTCCATTTGTTCTAGTATTTGTGTATCTGACATTGTTGTACCATTTGATCAAATAGAGCTTCAAAAGTTCGTCTTAGATCAGGTAGTTGTTCAATAGTCGTGATTGTCTCAGCTTCTTCACTGGTGTCATTTGTACATATGCCACTTTGATTAGTTGACTTGTTGGCATGTATTTTTGCCAATTTCAGTTTCCTGACAAATTTATATAGATCTATTTTTACTTGAGTGTAGTCAAAATGTGAGTCGGACAGAATGACAAACCTTTGTTTAATACAGTTTTTTCTTTTTCAGTTGGCTGATAGTTAGAGAGATTGACGATCAGGTTGGTTATTTCCTGTTGCGGAGGGGATATTGTCTTCTTTTTTTTTTTTAAAACACCTTTATAATTATTGTACATAGCATACACAGCATCCCGCCTACAACCCCCTCAGGCCTGCGATGCGATAATGAGAGATGTATTCAATAAACAGGCAACAAGCAGTACACAGCCTTATGCCATCATCCCTGGGGCACGGCGGCGGAATATAACATTGGGGCAGGCGTTCAAGCCGTTAATGACTGCAGGCGCCATGACAGTGTATATGTTAATGCCCCCATTCTCACAGAAGTTGGTACGTGTAGGCCGCATGCTGTAAAGTCAGAAATGCTGGTGTATTTTGTATTATAGGATACCCCCCTCCCCAAAGTAAACTCCCCACTTCCCCCCCACTCAAAGAAAGAATTAAAGACTCCCAAGGAACCCCCAACCCCTCCCCCCCGCCATCCAACCCGTTCGCTAACCTACGTGCTACAGGAAATGCCATGCTGAGTCTCGTGCCTGTGTCCACCCTCCGTGTCCTGAGTGTAACCTGTTCGGAATGTTCCAAGAGTGTCTCAATCCCACCCTGTGAAACGTCTCTTGAGTACCACCATCAGCCTCTCACCACAGGGCAGCCGGGCTTCAATGCTCCACCCAGCCGTCGCCATTCCTCCCAGGTCGCTGACGCCCTCCCCGCTCCTCTAGTTCACATGGGTGCATCGTCTATGTGTTAGTTATTGTACATCCCTCTCCTCTTCCCGCTGCGTATCCGCTGTGTCCTCCTAGTGCATCTAAAGGTGTTATATAGGCCCCAAAAGTTTTTCGGCCTGCTGGTGGGGGGGAGGAGCTCACTGTAGTGTTCCGCTTGTGTGCAGCAGTATACCATATCTCTAGCCCACCGTTTCTTGGTCGGGGTCGGCCCTCTCATCCAACACTGCGCCACTGTCCGCCTCGCCAGTAGCAGTCCCATATCTACCAATCGTCTATATGCCACCGGTAATGGCTTCGAATAGCCCAACAGTACCAAAGCCGGGTCGATCGGTAGTTTATGATCCAGTATCTCTCTTAGTTCGGAAATGATCGCCACCCAGAACTCATGTATCCTGCGGCAGCTCCACGCCATGTGCAGGAAATCTGCCACCGGCGCGTGACAGCACTCGCACTCTGGAGGCCATAGGAGGCCGTAGCGATGTAAGCGTTCAGGAGTATAATACACCCTCTGTAAGAATTTAAATTGTATCAACCTGTGTCGCCCATTCAGTGACAACTTCCTAGTGTTGACACAGCAATATGTCCACATAGAGTCGTCTATCACTGTCTCCAGGTCATTCTGCCAGGCCAAACGGGCCTTGGAAGGTTCCTGCGCTCTATAGGAGACAATGCTCTTGTACAAGTGCGTTGTAATATGCCGTGGAGATACGGTAGTTATAACATATGAGAGTTCTGGAATGTCCGGTGGCTCTGCCATATCTGGGCCCAGGACATCCTTTAAGGCGCTCCGGAGTCTGTGGAATTGGAACCGCTGTAACAGCGTCGGGCTATCAACTCCCTGGGCAATCTGGTCCCACGTTTTGACTTTACCATCCACAAACAGCTCACCCGCTGTCTTAAGCCCCAGCTCGTGCAGTGCTCGGATCACTTTCCTATCCCCAATGGGGGCCAGCCACTGCAGCCATTCCACCGCCATCACTGGGGAGTATAGCATCTCTCCCTCTCTGGCCTTCAGTAGTGCATTCCAGGCATGCTTTGTAGCGGTTATCGAGTCTAGTATACCGACCCTACGATCCAAAGGAGTGCAAATTGTGGCTGGGAGCGGCAGAGGGTCCACAAAAAGCTGCTTCATCCGCACGTGTGGGATGTTCCTATCCTCATGAATCCACGTGTGTAGGTGTGCGGCCTGGGCCACCCTATAGTATCTCTCCAGGTCAGGCGCACCGAGCCCACCCAGCTCACACGGGAGCGTAAGCATTCTCCACTTAACCTGCGACTGCCCACCTCCTCAGGCCAAGCGGGTCATGAGTTTCGTCAGGTTTAGAAAGAAGGCTCTCGAGAGTATTATGGGCAGCGCGGAGAACAGAAATAAAAATCTCGGCAGAATCACCATCTTCATGATGGCTACGCGGCCCACCAGAGAGAGGGGGAGCTTACACCACTGTTCCACGTCGTCCTCACATTTACTGTAAGCCACCCCATAGTTTTCACTAAATAGCACCTCCGGGTCTGTGTGAATCATTATGCCAAGGTATCGTACCGGGTCTGTAGACCAAAGTAAAGGGTATTCCATTTCAAAGCGTTCCGGCACCGGGGTCAGTGGGAACACCACAGATTTCTCCCAATTAACCTTTAAGCCCGAGAGGGCGCCAAAACGCACTACCTCTCGAAGAACGGGGGAGAGATTCGATTCCGGATTTCGCACATAGAGTAACGTATCGTCCGCGTACGTCGAGACGATTATTTTGAATGACGGAAAACTAACCCCCCGGTGCCAGTGGTATTCTTGCAGTGCACTCGCGAGTGGTTCTGCAACGAGGGCGTACAGTAACGGTGACAGGGGGCAGCCCTGTCTCGTGCCTCTGCTGATGATAAAAGGGGTCGAAACGCGATCCCCCATTCGCACCTTAGCCATCGGTCTCCAATACAACGCACCAATCATTTGTAAAAACTGCTCACCCAGCCCCATGCGACGCAAGACCCTCAGCATGAATGGCCATTCGACAGAATCGAACGCCTTCTCCATGTCCAAGAAGATCGCGACAGCCTTCGCATCCTGTCGCACATGTTGCATTGTGCCCAATACTGTACGTATATTATAGGTTAAGTTCCTACCAGGCACAAAGCCAGACTGTTCCGGGGCAACAATCTCTGGTGCGATGAGGGACAGCCGGGTGGCCAGGACCTTGGCATAAAGTTTAGCGTCGACGTTCAATAGGGATAGTGGTCTGTACGAGCTGCAAACATTAGGGGGTTTACCCGGTTTCAAGATGGTAACCAATAGGGCCTCTCTCATCGTGCAGGGCATGCTGCCCTCCTCGCATATCCCGTCAAACAAGGACAACAGGTGAGGGATAAGTTTGTTCTTAAAAGCTTTGTAGAACCCCACTGTCAGGCCGTCTATCCCGGGGGCGCTATGCACACGCATGGTAGCCAAGGCCTCAGAGAGCTCGTCTGCTTGTATGGGTAACATGAGAAACTCCCTGTCCGACTGTGCCAAAAACGGTAGCCGTATATGCTCCAGGTAGTCGTCCATGTCAGCCTCCAGATCTTCTGTCTTAGTAGTGTACAAGTCAGAGTAGTAGTCACGGAACACGGAAATCATTTCCTCGTCTGTCGTGACCGTGCTCCCTCCCGGGGAGGTGAGTTCTGTCAATTTGGGGGCACTCCTGTTGTTGTGCAGTATTCTGGCCAAAAGCGAGCTAGGGCGCTCACTCTCACCGTAAGTTCTCGCTGAGGCATATTTCCCCATATAGCAAACCTCCCTACCTGCCTCCTCATTGAATTCCGAGACGAGGGATCTCAGCCTGTCAGCTATAGTGGGGTCAGGGTCAGTCAAGAGTTGAGTCTCCAGGTCAGCTATTTGGGATTCCAGAGAGCGTAGCCTCTGTCGTATGGCCTTTAATACACTGGAATGTTTGGTCATAGCTATCCCGCGAATAAAAACCTTGAAAGCCTCCCAAACCGTGCCAAAAGAGTCCACGGAGCCCAAATTCTTCTCGAAGAAGAGGTCGATTTCCTCCGCCATTTCCCCTCTAAAGGTGTCATCCAACAGAGCGTATGGAGGGAATTGCCAGGTGAATGGGGGGATCCTGCGATTCGCTGTTTCTAGAACTAGTAGTATCGGTGAGTGGTCAGATAGTGTTCGCGCGAGCACAGTCCATGATACAATTTGGCTAGTGATGGAGTGAGAGGCCAACCAGTAGTCGATCCTGGTATGTATGTCATGAAAGGTAGAGTAGTGAGTGTACCCACCCCTGCCCGCATTCCTGCTTCTCCACACATCAACCAGATCCAGTGTCAGCAGCTCCGCCTGGAGAGTCACCGTCGCTGCAGCCGGCTTCCGCGCGGGACCAGAAGACCTGTCCAACCCTGGGTCTAGCACTAGGTTAAAATCACCCCCCCAGAGCATGTGTGCCGAGGCATATGTTCTACAACAGAGGGCTAACTGGGCATAGAAATCAGGGGAGTCATAATTCGGGCCATATACATTAACCACAATTAAGTCATGACCTTTCCCCTCGCACCTCGAGATCAGATAACGGCTCTCAGGGTCGGCTTTAATCGGCCGCAGTACTAGCTTGGAGCGTGGGTTCGCCCATGTCAAAACCCCTCTAGAGTGTGAAGTGAAACCCGCCACTGTAGAGTTTCCCAACAGGCCCCTGTGCTGTAGCATCTTGCTCGTGAGTGGCAAATGGGTTTCTTGAATGAGAACTAGGTCTACATGGTGTCTCTGTAGGTAATGGAGCACTTTCCTCAGCTTCGGGTGATCATTTAGACCCCTGACATTCCAGGTTAACACTCGCAAGGTATCAGCAGGATCGTCCAAGTTCATCACAGAAGCATTAGGCATCGGAGCTGACACAAGGCAATACCATAGTACACGGTCACAATACCACAAACAATTCCCGAGTTATCTGAATAGGTCAGCGAACATTCTGTGAACAGTCCCCTTCGCCCCCATCCCCCACTCTGCCCATCCTCCCCGAAAACATTAACTCCCGTAGTACTACACTCCATCCCCCCGCCCACAGCAGACCCACCCCAACCCGGTCCGACAGTGTTCCACCCACCCCACTCCCCAGCAAACCCACCCCAACTGAGGTCAACCAACATAACAGTGTGCTTAACGCGCGGGGGCCTAGGTAGCCAAGTGTTCGCACCACACCTGTGTGAGGCGCATTCAAGACCAAGTCTGGTAACTGTTCCCAGTTCCAGTTCATTCATCACCAGGTGTCAACAAAGATGACTCTTGTGGAATTTCCCATCGCGTGCAGGGACCAGGGGTGTGTGAACGTGCAGTCAGAGTAGCTCCCCCCACACACCACCCCCCCAAGACCACTTATCTGTATAGCTTGCTGTCTTCGTGAAGAGCATCAGGTGACCCATCTCTGCTTCAGGTGGGGTTCGCTAAAGTACAATCTGGGACCTCGCTGCTTAGACACAGGGTTAACAGTAGGGTAGTGAAAGATATCAGTCCTGATCGTCCAGCCGACTGTCGCCTTCATCGTCCTTGTGGTACTTTTCCGAGCTCGCTTTCGCTTCCTTTGACCACCGCTTCATCGCTTGTTGCAGCGCCTTAGGATCCGTGAAGATATGGGAATGGCCTCCCTTGTTGACGCGCAGCTTGGCTGGATACAGCAACGCATAGTCCAGGCCCATCTCCCTGAGACGCTTTTTGTGCGGGATGAACTGTTTCCGCTCCTCTTGTACCTTAGCTGTAAAATCCGGGTACAGTGAGATGGCGGACCCCTCATATTGCAGTTGTTGTTTTGTTCGCGCCAGGCGGAGAGCAGTGCCCCTGTCCCTATCATTGAGCAGTTTCGCTATGATAGGGCGCGGAGGCGCGCCAGGCTGCGGGCGGGGGGCTAGCGACCTATGTGCTCTCTCCACTGTAAACATAGCTGAGAACACTCCGTCCCCCAGAAGTTTCATGAGGAGCTGCTCCACGAAGCGCTCCATAGGGCCCGTAGATGTGCTCTCCGGAAGGCCTGTGATGCGTAGGTTACAGCGCCGCGAGCGCGCTTCCAAATCTTCAGTCTTGTCCTGCAGGGCCTGCATCATCCTCTCCATCTTTTTTTGCACCGTATCCAGGTCCGTCTGTGCCTCTTCGACTTCCGTCATCCTCCTTTCGACCATATCATGTCTCTCAGCATGCTTGTCTAGCCTCTTCGCCATTCGATCCATTCTGTAGGACATAGCGTCGATCCTGGACCCTAAGGCGGAGATACTGGTCTGTATGCCCTGCTCCATAGAAAGCAGCATGGTCTTTAAGTCTGAATCAATGCTCGGAGCAACCTCCGAACAGGTCGTCGGGCCATCCTCTGTACCCGGGCTTTGTTGTAGTAACCTCTTCTGCGAGAAGGGCAGTTTACTTTGTGTCCTATCACCCTTGCCCATCTCACCACACTAAGCGCCTGTAGATTGCGCAGAGGAGTGGGACCACCGAGGTAGGCCGCGGAGCGTGTATTCACAAGTCTATGCTGCGCGCGAGCGTCTCCACACCCCAAACCACCCTCCGACGGGAGGGCAGAGAGGGAAGATGTCCAGCTCTATTCGATCGCCTCCTCACCTCAGGGGCCACGCACTACTTCGGCCCAGGCCCACTAGGGTGTGTGTTGTGGCGGCAACACCGAAGGAAAGGCCGGTCGGGAGGAGTGGGGGGGTCCCGCTGCCAAAGGGGCCAGCCCTGTGCCGACCAGGGAACACACTGCACTCCAGGCGCGACGTCGGTAGCCGCCTTAGGAGCGCCCCGCACCACCAGCACACCAGGCTCGGAACAGGAAAATGGCGCGAAGGCCTTCCGGAATGTAGTCCTCTGCACCGCTCGAGTCAGCCAGGGCGGGAGCCCCCAGACCAGCTCCCGACAATGTCCGTCCTGCTGGGAGACCCCGGTGTTGTCCAGAGTCGGGCCCTCGCCCACTTGTCTTTTCGGGTGGGGCCGAGGCTCCCCTCCGCCTTATCGTAGGTTTTCCTGGAGATGGGGGTACACTCTGCGCCGATGGGCAGTGGCGCACGGGGGGGGGGCGCCAACCTCCAAAACACGACTGGTAAGCTCCTTGCCCTCGGGCGGGGGGGGTGGTCGCTGGACCGGCACCGTGCGTCGCCCTTTGCCGCACGCCTCGTTACGCCGCACGGGTGCCGGATGTACCCCGGGCCACGGCTTCTCGGCCCTGCACCTCCGAGACGCTGTCTCTACTCCGCCCAGCCGGAACTCCACTCCCTCGTCGTCGCCGGGGCTTCTGCTCCTTCCCCACACGCTGGGCTGTCTGTGAAAACCGGAATCGGCCTTCAAACGTTGCTGGTTCAGGATTTTGGAGGATATTATGTTCTGTGCATGGCGGAGCTGCGGGATCAGGCAGCCATTTCCTTGCCGGCTAGCTCCGCCCCCTGAGGTTCCGTGACAATTGTAAGTGATGTTTTCGACTCGCACGGATATGGTCGAGTCTGGTATCTATGAACCGCAAATGACGGGTTTAGTAAGTGTGCGCAGTTTCGCTGTGCTAACTTAAACCGTTCGTTTGTTATGTGGGTTTTTCATCTATACCCACGGGTTCCATCTTAGATACGGCATCCATTTTGTCTCTTGCCCTCAAGTAGCCAGCGAACGGACGCTGTCCGCTTCGCGACCCTGGGACTCCCAAGATATTTGCGGAAGACACATGTCCTTTGTAAGTGTCTTTATGATGAGGGGGATGATACTGTAAGGCAGATGGCCCCGCTCGAGGCTCATCTCGCCGTGCCGGTTAATTGTCTCAGCCGTGCATCTCATTAGGCACGTCCCTTTGATGCCTGTATCTCGTGTTTCCCGATACCTCCCCTTTTACACCCTTTTCGATCTCTCCACTGTCTCCATCTTCCTCTGCACCTGTCTTTGTTCCTATTTTGATCTGTTTTACTGCCGATTGGAATGCACTAATGTTGGGAAGATGGGTTTTTACAGTTGGGAACCGCCAAATGTTTCCGCACTTATGTTCCGGACCTTATGTGTATCAAAGTGACCAAAGCGACCCCTCTGGGGGATAATTATGGGATCCGGGTTGTAAACTTTTGTGTACCATGTTGTTCTATGGGTAAATTCTGTATAAAAGGAGCGATCCACAGAACCAATTTGAAGCAGTCTCCCCAAGTTGCACGTGTTGTACTTGTCGTGACTTCTGTGTTCCCTGCAGTAAATAAACCTTGAATCTTTGACGCCGAAGGAAGTGTCCCGTGTCTCTGTCACTCGTACGCCGGAGCAGGTTACCCACGAAGGTTTCAGGTGTTGTGCCCTGGCACCGCTGGGTCTTAAAGAACCCAGTCCTTCAGTTGGCGCCCAGCGTGGGGCTGCATCAGTGGTACCGGTCCAAGCCCGACGATCGTGAGGAACTTCGTGTGAAATCTCCGAGGGAAGGTGCACTCCGCTTCATCGATCCTGTTGTCGAAATAAGTGGCCCGAAGACTTTTCCCGCGAAGATTCCCGCCTCCTGACGGCTGCGACGGACTGCTGCCCTGACTGTAGACCTGTTTTGGCGCCTGGCATAGACCTTGGTATAGCGAGACGATTGACGGGCCTTCCTCGTGACGCCATTGATCTTTGAGTTAAGTATTTGTGGGTCGCTCCCAGAGTTCTTGGTTGTTGACGCTTTAGCAAGTGTTTTTGTTGTTGACGCTGTGTGAGTGTTTTTGTCGGTGACACTTTGCCAGCGTACTTTGTTGTGTTATTTGACGACTGCAGACGCCAAAAACCGAGGGTATTAGCTCTTTGCTGGGACTTGGTAAATCCCGTAACCCTTGAAGTTTGTGAAACTCGGCTAGTGTGCAAGATGCCTGGTCGTAGTACTTTGTTTAGTTGTTTCAGACCTTGTGGTGCGGATTCCCGATTGGAGGACTCGTGTCCGATACCTCCGGTTGGAACTCCGACTTATGAACTGTACAGTAAACATGGGCTAGGCCCGATTACCTTTAATGATTATTGGATTCGCTACACAAAAAAGGACGGTGTCCTTAGTTGGCCACCTCATGGTAGTTTTGAGACAACGATTTTAGATAATCTTGAGACTAAATTGTTTGAGAGAAAGTCAAGGCCGGCCATGTTTGATGCCTTTCGGTTGTGGCGTAAAGAAGCCCGACAGAAAGAAATCAGACAGACTAAACGGAATCAGAGAGATAATGTTGCTACTATTGTAAAGAAAGCAGAGCAGTTTCAGCATGATAAGGAGGTTAAGGAAAAGGAAGTGTTTGATAGATTACAGCGTATGACTATTGATAAATGCTATCCTACTTTGCCTACGGAGTCGGGAAAGAAGGATGAGTCAGTTGAGGATCCTTTAATGTCCTATCTTATGAAATCGCCACCTCCGTATGAACAGGGTACCACAGCTCCTGTGATTCCCCCTGTACCTGTTCCTGCACCTATTCTTCCTTTGCCCGTTCCTCAACCTGCACCCGCTCTTCCGACTGTTCCTGCTCCTTTGCCTGTTGCTATTCCTACTGCTCCTCCGCTTCCACATACTCCTGCTCACGCTACTGCTCCTGCTCTGTTAACCCCTGCTGTTGTATCTGTCTCTACTCCTTCACTTGTTAGTCCTGTGTCCTATACTTCTCCCTCTACTCGTAGTCGTAATTCTCCTCTTGCGGCTAGTTTCTTTCATTCGCTCGGACCTGTTCTTGGGTCCGCTGGTTCAGATGGTCCTCAGAGACGTAGTCAGCTTCCTGGTAATAGAGAACGTGCTTCGCTATATAATATGGCGATGGGTTGGATGACGCATCCTCTTAGAAATCCACTACGTGTCGTACTCGATACGTTTTGTCAATTCAATATACCAACCCAAAGATTCGTGTTCGAGGAAATGTGTAAGGTCCTTCGTGATCAGATATCGGCCGACGCACCTGACGAGGTGCTGACCGCTTTGTCTGATCTACAGCTTCAGTTTTCGGCTGGACTGATAGTGGATACCAATGTTCGACGCGCTGTTGAACGGTTGCTATCTTTTCGTCCCACTCCTATACCTCAAGCCTTGTTTGTTGAGGATATTGAAAGACAGTCAGATGAGTCTGGACAATTTCCTATGCGCGAAGTTCCACCAGTGTGGATGCCAGGTAATCCCGCAGCTGCTCCTCCGATTTTGCCGTTCTTCCAGAGAGTATGGATACATCTCCCATGGAAAAGATCAGAAGTGTTGCAGGTGAAACAATCTTTGCCTGACCCTCGCAAAAATCCTGCAGGGTACTATAAGGAATTATCGCAGCTCGTAGACGCTACGATAATGAATCTAGCCGATATTGACATGCTGTTTGGTAATGTTGTACCGCAACCGGTATGGGCTAAGATTCGTCAGGAAAACCATCCGAATGAATTAGGTGGTGCTTGGGCTGCCATAGTAGCGGCGGATGCCCGACAGACTGGTGGTGCTAAACCCGACCAGCTGGTTGCTGATCTTCCTCAAAGAATAATAACGTTAATGAAAACTCTTATGCCAGCTATGAGAGTGAATTGGGACAAATTGTCAGCTTGTAAACAGAAGAAGGACGAGAGTGTCTCCGACTTCTTTACGAGGTTCGAGGAGGCATTCATTGATCATAGTGGTCAGGATATGAGCACTGAGGGTGGTCAGAGGTTGTTCGTGGATAAATTTGTTTCGAACTTATTGCCCGATTTGAGCAATAAATTGAAGAATTCGGAAAGTGCATGGGCCGTTTCTACTTCAACTCAGATATTGGCCACGGCACAATATTATGAGAATAGAGAGAAAGAAGAGAACGACCGTGCTGATAAAAAGACGAAAGAGCTTAAAACTAAAGTATTGCTTCAGCAAGCGTATCCTCCACGTTCGAATCAGAACGCTTCGCAACAAAATAGATCGCAGCCGCAATCGAACAGATCACAATCTCGTAATGACTCCTCTTCCCAAAGATCCTCGTTAGGGTACAATCAATGTGCTTATTGTAGACAAGAGGGTCACATTAAATTCAATTGTCCTGTTCTTAACGAGCGTAATAGTGGTAACTCATCTAGAGGAGGTCGTGGTGGTTCACAGCAGGCACCACGTGGTAGAGGTCGTGGAGCTCAGAATGATCGTTCAGATAACTCCTCAAATTCCGATAATTGTTTTGATCAACGTGGATCGTCGCAAGGACGATCTGCGCAGTACAATGTAGACGATTATTACGTCGATCAGGGAACTGACGACAGTAATTACTAGGACAGCCATAGACAAGGAGAGGGAGTGGTATCAGTTCCGGTTGATCAGAGAGGGCCTTACGTCGCAGTTGCTACATCGGGCGTCGTTGAGCCTTTTCTGTTGGACACTGGTGCCGCGAAAAGTTCCATTAAGCATTCGAAACTCACTGGCGCACCTTTGTCTGGCTTAACAAATGTTTCCGTTGGATTTTCTGGCGCCCCCGTTAGCAATCCAGTTTCGTGCCCTTTGCCCCTGACAATTGGGCCTCGTGAGCTAGAAGCTCCGTTGATTTTAACTACGGGTTGTGGTGAAAATCTTTTGGGCCTGGATTTGCTTAAACGTTTGTATGCGACTTTGTATTGTTCCCCTGCGGGTGTAAAGCTTACGTTGGGAGAGAGGGTTGTCTCTCCCATGTACTTGTCTCTCGATAAGCTTCCGCCGGAATTGAGTTCTCTTCCTGCGTCTTTGTGGGCAACAGGTCCCAATGATGTGGGCCTACTTGATATCTCCCCTTATGTTGTTCAGTTGAAATCTAATGTGCGATTGCCACGTATTCCCCAGTATCGTATCTCCCTTGATGGTGAACGAGCGTTGTTAGCGATCATCTATGATTTGATCGAGAAAGATGTTATTGAGGAAACACGGGGAAACGTGTGCAACAGCCCTGTACTGCCCATTCTAAAACGTACTGATCCTTCGAAACCACCTGTTTATCGTTTTGTTATCGATTTACGGGAGGTGAATAAAATTGTGATTCCTCAGTTCCCCGTTGTGCCTGACATCACGGCGCTACTGACTCTGATTCCAGCCTCTGCATCTTGGTTTTCGGTGATTGATTTGAAGAATGCGTTCTTCAGCATCCCGATTGCAGAAGAGAGCAGAGACCTTTTCGGTTTCTCTCTTGGTGGACGTAGCTTCCGGTTCAAACGCGCTCCTCAGGGCTACTGTGAAAGTCCATCGATTTACAGTCAAGCCTTGAAGGGTCAACTGGATGCGTTTAAGTTGCCGGCTGGTGCGGCCTTAATCCAGTATGTCGATGATCTATTGGTGGCTGCTGATACTCAGGACATTTGCAAAATTGCTACGGTGTCGTTGCTGCAACATCTCTGCAAGTTAAATCACAAGGTGTCACCTTCTAAGCTCCAATATTGTTGTCAAGAAGTAACCTATCTAGGTCACTTATTGTCAAAGGAGGGAAGACGGTTGACCCCAGAGAGAATTGCAGCAATTGCGCGAATGGCTGTGCCAACAACCCAAAGAGATGTGCGTGCCTTTTTAGGTATCACGTCGTACTGCAGGCAATGGATTCCAAATTTTTCATTACTAGCGAAACCATTGGTGGCTCTTATGTGCAAGGATGTTTCGACTCCTTTACCATGGACGGAAGAATGTCAGAAAAGTTTTTCTGAACTGCGTGATTCATTGTGTTCGGCTCCTGTGTTAGGTACTCCTGACTATAGCAAGCCGTTTACATTATATGTTCACGAGAGAGAAGGTTGTGCGTTGAGTGTCTTAACGCAACCTTTTGGTGGTAAACAACGTCCATGTGCATATTTTTCCTCGACCTTGGACCCAGTAGCTAGAGCATTGCCGAGTTGCTTGAGAGCAACAGCGGCAGCTGCGGTCTCTATCCGACAATCAGCAGGATTGGTCATGGATAATATGCTTACGGTGATGGTTCCGCATGCAGTCGACACTCTCTTGAATCGTACGAAAACTCAGCACTTGACGAGTGCGAGGTTGTCTGGGTACGAGTTGACGCTGTTGGCAAGCCACATTCAAATAAAACGTTGTAATGTTCTGAACCCAGCAACTTTGTTACCAATTAGCTCAGAGTCAGATGAAATAACAGAACATGATTGTTATTTGAGGACAGAGGAGGAAACGAAAGGTCGAGTGGACCTTAAAAACACCTTAACTGAGTGTTTCCAAATGAAATTTGGTCACAAGCCCAACTGGGGCACTCCTTATAAGTGATCACAATCAGAGCTTCGTATTTTCACAGCTTGAATCTTTTATTTTTTCAAAAGAAAGAGTTCATTTTTTGCTTAAATTTCATATGTTTCCAATTATTTCAAAGGACCTCCTGAAATTATTTTCCAATCTCCAATGCATTTCGAGCGGTTACTCCGCTCTTCATCAGGGAGTGCATTCTAAAAAAATAGATACAATACAACCAATGAATTCAATTTCAACAGCAAGAGACATCGCATTTTGAAGATACATGGGTGCAAAAAACGTATATTTCAAAGTAACACAAACATAACAAATGCGGTGTTCCTAAAATGCTGGTATAGACCTTATAGCCCAGGTGAAAGGTGTATTAAAAGCGCAAGGTTGTTCTGAACTACTCACGTACTTAGTTTGTCAAGTAGTAGAAGATCTGGGGAAAAAAAAAATATAAAGTGTATGTCAGACAAAGGTAGGCTGACTGAGTAAATGAAAAAAGCTCGACTCGCGCTTTAAAAAATAAAGCGCTTCTGAAAAAATGCGGTAGCGTAACCCTCTCAGGACTTCTTACCTGATGGTGAGATTAGACACGCGCGTTCAGGGAACCGTCCATGACACCGTGTGCGGTGATTCTGAGATACAGTCAGTGTACTCGTTGTAAACGCGAAGATTAGAAAAAACGCGGGGTTTTAGAAAACCGCGAGGGATTCAAAAAAATCAAAATAGTGAGACGGACTAAGGTCAGTGATCACGTGATCGGGAGCAAAAAGGTGGCGGCCATCTTAGGATGGTAAAGTTCCAGCATAATAGACTATAATAGTAACAAATACCGTGACACACATGTAATATTAGAGGCATCGCATATACAGAGAATCAAAGAGCAATATATACAAATGTTTGTGATGTTATAGATAGCAGACAAATTCAATTCGTTCATTTAAACCATTAGGTTTCAGCGCCTGTAGATAGTAAATCCAGTAGTTCTCTCTGCGCAATAGTTCCTTATTGTTGTCTTTTCCCTCAGATTTTTCTACAATTTCCAGTATCAAAAATCTCAATTGCGCAATGTTGTGTTTAAATTCATGGAAATGGGTAGCCACAGTGGATTTTGCATTTTTTGTCCTAATGTTGGATTTGTGCTCATTGATGCGCAAACGAATTTTGCGCTCAGTTTTCCCCACATAAATTTTCCCACAGGGACATTTCAAAAGGTAGATCACATTTGCAGTTTCACAAGTTGCTGATACTCTTAGTTTAATTTCTTGGCCCCGCATGGGGTGATGAATAACATTACCACGAATGATATTATGGCAGTTCTGACAGTTCAAACAAGGCATCGTGCCTTTATACGTCTTTTTCCTTGGTTCTTTTCTTTTAATGATTTCTCCTAGGTTTCTGTTCCTAGTGTAGGCAAAAAGGGGAAGTTCAGTGAATGAGGTTTTAAAATCTGGTTCCATGGTCAACATTGACCAATGTTTGTTGATGATTTTTTTGAAAATGTAACTGGATGTAGTGAACTTTGTAACTACCACCATCCTGGTGGTTTCCTTTCTTTTACTCTTAGTTAAAGACTCATTCCGGGTAACTTGTTGACATTTTGAGGATGCATCAGAAATGATAGTTGTAGGGTACCCTCTTTCACTGAATCTGTCAGACATTTCTTTGATACGTTGTTCAACTTTTAGTTCATCAGATACAATTCTTTTAATCCTTAACATTTGAGATGTAGGTAGATTGTTTTTTAAGGAGTGTTGGTGATGACTTGAGTAATGGAGAATGCTATTTTTATCGGTTGGTTTTCTGAAGATGTCAGTTTCCAGGTAATCACTTTTTCTTGTTATAAGCACGTCAAGAAACGTAATCTGGGTATTTGAAATTGTGTGGGTAAATTGAAGGTGTTCATTGAATGAATTCCATGTTTTGATTGCCATTCTTGCGCTTTCCTCATTACCTTTCCATAACATGAAAATATCATCAATGTAACGTTGATACATTAGGATGTGGGGCATCCATTCCACGTTTGACAGGATGTGATCTTCCTCAAATTTTTCCATTACTAGATTAGCATATGAAGGGGCCATACAATTTCCCATGGAGGTACCACTAAGCTGGAGGAACCACTCCTCCTTCCATTTGAAGTAGCTATGGTACAACGAGAAGTTCACTAGTTCCAAGATGAATATTTGCATGGAGTGTTCCAAATTACTGTCTAACAAAGTGCGTTCAATGGCTTCCAAACCTAATTGGTGGGGAATAGAAGTATAGAGTGATGACACATCAGCTGTACAAAGGGTGATTTCCTCTCCTTCTGGCCATTTAATTTCTTGTAGTTTTAAGATGAAGTCAGTCGTGTCTTTTGTAAAGGATTTCATTTTCCTTACACTTGGTTGTAGATATTTGTCAATAAGTTGACCAGTATGTTCATGAATACTCCCACAAGTGGAGACAATTGGTCTAAACGGTGGGTCTTTCAGATTTTTATGAACTTTGGGCAACATATATATGTTGGGACTCTTAGGATTTGTCACAAGTAGAAACAGTTTTGTTTTCTCATTTATAGTGCCCATCTCTACAGCCTTTTCAACAATTTTTTTCAAAATCAAATTGAATTCTTTGGTGGGGTTGTTAGCAAGTTTTAGATACGTATTAGGATCCGTTATGTGTTCCAATACTTTTTCTTCATAGTGTGAAGTGTTTATGATAACCAGTCCTCCTCCTTTATCGGCCTTTCGAAAAGTGATTTCTGAATTGTTAGATAGTTTTTTTAAAATATCCCAATCTCTTCTTGTGAGGTTTTTTTTATTTGTTGGTTTGAACTTTAAGGAATTGAGTTCTTTCTTCACCATATTTTCAAATAAGTCGAGAGTTTTGTGGCTTATTGGAGCCATATACGTGCTACGAGTTCTTAACCCCATAAGTTCATCATCTTCTTCTTTCTGTCTTTCACCTGATGTATCAGTTTGTATGACATTATCAAAGAAATTCCTTAAACGAAGTTTCCTCATCAACTTAAACAGGTCAATTTCCAATTCCAGTAGGTTACTGTCAGATGTAGGTACATATGAAATACCCTTTTGTAGAATGGCTAGTTCATGAGGAGCAAGTTCATAGTTAGAAATGTTTATAACTAGGTTTCCTTCACAGTTTTCTTCTTGTCCTTCTTTGGAACATTCGTACTCCTGGTGTTCGGGTGTTCTTTTTCTTTCTCCTTTTCCTTTTCTCTTGTGTTTTCCCCGCCTGGGTCTTCTATTTGATCTTGGCCTACCTCTAAAAAAGTATTCCCAGAGGTAGTAGGTACATTTTTCTCAAATATAGTGGATGAGGATCCGCTAGTAGATTTAGTAATTGTGGTTCTTGGTTGTTGCGTTCTTCGAGGTTGATGGTCACTGTTCTCGCTGGCAGAAGATGAAGTATCTGTATTATGAGTTTGCGGTCGGTTTCTACGTCGTTGGGCATAAACATCCGCCCAAGTATACACTTCTGCCAATTTATAGTCTAAAGTGTCTCTTTTAAATTTGCGTATCTTCCGTTCATTGACTTCTTGGGAGTGTTTAGAGAGTCGATTGTTAATGTCCTCTAATATCTTAGACCAATCATCCGTTGTCATCATTTTGCTTAGTTCATCCTTAACTTCAATGATTTCCTTCGATAATTCTTCCAAAATGTTGGATAACTCCTCAACAATTAACAGTATCAGGTCCAAAGAACACTTATTCAGAATAGCGTACCACCGCTCTTGAAATGATTTAGCGTTTTTGCACAATGAAGGTTTTAAGGCGATACGTAATCCGCGGGGAATCCTTAAGGCCCGATGGTACTTGATCAATGTGCTCGCGTGTAACCTTTGGTTTACTTCACGTTTTGACAGATAGAGGAGATGTTTTATACTTTGCTCTTTGAATCTGTGTGGGGATGCCTCCGAGGTATCTTCTTGAATTAGAGCATAAATTCTGGTTGCTGCATCTTCTTTGAAGGCAAAAGTTTCTGCCCTTTGGTCAGTTGTATTAGTAATTTCTTCAAAAGTTGACATGGTGTGCTACTTGTGGAGAGGGCGGAAATAGAGTAAACAAACCAAGTAGGACAAGTGCACAACCTTCAATTTGGTGAATAGAGTTGTTTGTGTATGGTTGCGTGTTTTTAGAAAAGTTTAAGGTTGCTCCCTTGGGTACGTTGTCCGTCCAGTACAACGTAACATTAAATCTTAACTGAGTGTTTCCAAATGAAATTTGGTCACAAGCCCAACTGGGGCACTCCTTATAAGTGATCACAATCAGAGCTTCGTATTTTCACAGCTTGAATCTTTTATTTTTTCAAAAGAAAGAGTTCATTTTTTGCTTAAATTTCATATGTTTCCAATTATTTCAAAGGACCTCCTGAAATTATTTTCCAATCTCCAATGCATTTCGAGCGGTTACTCCGCTCTTCATCAGGGAGTGCATTCTAAAAAAATAGATACAATACAACCAATGAATTCAATTTAAACAGCAAGAGACATCGCATTTTGAAGATACATGGGTGCAAAAAACGTATATTTCAAAGTAACACAAACATAACAAATGCGGTGTTCCTAAAATGCTGGTATAGACCTTATAGCCCAGGTGAAAGGTGTATTAAAAGCGCAAGGTTGTTCTGAACTACTCACGTACTTAGTTTGTCAAGTAGTAGAAGATCTGGGGAAAAAAAATATAAAGTGTATGTCAGACAAAGGTAGGCTGACTGAGTAAATGAAAAAAGCTCGACTCGCGCTTTAAAAAATAAAGCGCTTCTGAAAAAATGCGGTAGCGTAACCCTCTCAGGACTTCTTACCTGATGGTGAGATTAGACACGCGCGTTCAGGGAACCGTCCATGACACCGTGTGCGGTGATTCTGAGATACAGTCAGTGTACTCGTTATAAACGCGAAGATTAGAAAAAACGCGGGGTTTTAGAAAACCGCGAGGGATTCAAAAAAATCAAAATAGTGAGACGGACTAAGGTCAAAAATAAAAGATTCAAGCTGTGAAAATACGAAGCTCTGATTGTGATCACTTATAAGGAGTGCCCCAGTTGGGCTTGTGACCAAATTTCATTTGGAAACACTCAGTTAAGATTTAATGTTACGTTGTACTGGACGGACAACGTACCCAAGGGAGCAACCTTAAACTTTTCTAAAAACACGCAACCATACACAAACAACTCTATTCACCAAATTGAAGGTTGTGCACTTGTCCTACTTGGTTTGACCTTAAAAACACCCCATTGGAAGACCCAGATGGTACACTGTATGTGGATGGTTCATGTTTCAAGTTGTCGAATGGCGATGTGACTACTGCTTATGCTGTTGTAACGTTGAATACTGTTGTTGAGACTGCGAGACTAAATCAGAATTCTGCCCAAGCTGCAGAGCTGATCGCTCTCACTAGAGCGTGTGTGTTAGCAAAAGGGAAACGTGTGAATGTGTTTACCGATAGCCAATATGCCTTTGGCGTCGCACATAGTTTTGGACGGTTGTGGAGAGAGAGAGGTTTTCTAACATCGCATGGTACGAAGATTCAGCATGGCCAGCTTGTGAATGATCTTTTGGATGCACTTACGTTGCCTAAGCAAGTGGCGATTGTCAAATGTAGTGCGCATCGTAAGGTGACGGATGATGTTGGTCGTGGTAATGCGTTTGCGGATGAGACTGCTAAGGAGACTGCGCGGAACCTTAGCACTCGAATGTATGTGACGAGTTCGGTTAGGTGGCCTACAGAATCGAGTATGTGTGAGGACACTATCGAGAGTGTGAAAGCAATTCAGAACGAAGCCACCGAGACTGAAAAGACGAAGTGGAAAGAAAGTACGGGAAAGTTGGATGCGAATGGTTGTTGGATCGACTTATCGGATCAGAAAAGATGGATGTTGCCTGATGCATATGTGCTGGCTGTTGTGACAATGGCGCATGGGCTAGCACATATTAGCGCGAAAGGTATTTGCAAGTTGCTGTCTCCTGTGTGGAAGAATGATGGTATTATGAAATGTGCTGAACGCTTGGTTAAGAACTGTATGGTGTGTATGATGTACAATCCTGGCAAGGGAACCCCAACTCCTCCTGGCAGTTTTGCTCCCCCTTCATGTCCCTTTGAGGTGATTCAATTGGACTTCATCCATATGGAGCGATGCAATAACCTGAAATACGTTTTAGTTGTGGTTTGCGCATTCTCCCGATGGATCGAGGCCTATCCTCTCAAAGACAATACTGCTTTGTCTACTGCGAAAATCCTAATGAAGGAATACTTTCCTCGGTACGGAATGCCTAGAGTCGTGTGGTCAGATAACGGAAGTGAGTCTGTGGGGAGTGTGATGAAGAGTGTATGCAAGGGCCTTGGAATTAATCAGAAATTCCATAGCGCCAACCATCCCCAGTCAGCTGGTTTGGTTGAAGGGTATAACGGTACCCTTAAACTAAAGCTAGCGAAGATTCAGGCTACGACTGGTCTCTCGTGGCCTGACGCTTTACCCTTAGCATTACTGTCAACTAGGGCGACTGTACACTCCCGAGTAGGGCTTAGTCCCTACGAAATAGTGTTCGGTCGTCCTGCGAATGTTTGGGGGGTTCCTAGGCCAGGTATTTTCTGTGATCTTGAGTATCCAATGTTGATCGATTATCTTCATGACTTGACTGCTAAACTGAGGTTAATTCACCAACAGGTTCACGAAGCATTGCCGACGCAGACGGAGGGTCCAGGCCACCAGCTCCAGCCCGGAGATTGGGTGGTGACGCGCAACTTCTCGCGCAAGAACAATTTGGATCCCAGGTTCACTGGACCCTACCAGGTCCTCCTTGCCACGAGAACTGCAGTTCGTCTAGAGGGCCGGAAAAATTGGGTGCATGCCACCCATACCAAGAAAGTCCCTATCCCGTTGCCAGCAGACTCGTGGGTGAGGAGAGGCATTGCATCAACTGAAACCGAAGGATTGCCGGCGTTTGTACCTTTCAGCGACGCACAACCTGTAGGAGAATCCTCAGTGCAGCAGAAAGGCACTGTTGAACATTTGTCAGCAAAAGACTCAAGACCAGAACATTCAGCTGATCAACAGGACGCTGTCCCTTCAACGGATCCTTTGTTTGACGAACAGACACGTCCTGGGAAAACCCGATACTTTTTGCGATCTAGCACCAGAGACTAATAAAGATCCTGTTCTGTCCCTTGACAATTGCATTATCCCGTTTTCTACGATCAGTTTGAACATCCGTATCATTGTAATTATTTTGTATATATTCATTGAGTTTCATTCCTTACACTTTTTGCTTCCACAGCTGAGAAACATTGTTTTCGCATATATACACTTGTGAAATAAAGGCCGTAGGGCCGCGCGCGTACTTCCTTCTGGTTAGTAGGTCTTGACACTAGGTTAAAGACCGTCGGTTCCTGGGAACTCCTAGGGATTGACTGCTGCTACACAGAACGAAGTGCGTCAAGAAACGTTGCGGACGGTCATAGGGAATGGCATTCTCGAAGCTGATGAACTTGGAAGAAGCTCAGGCTCATAGATTCAAGCTGCAGCAACTCAGTCGTACCAAATGTTTTTTGTTCCAAATATTCGTGTTGTTTCTGACTGTTTCTGCATTATTGGCGGGTGGGGTGTATTACACGATGTCTTACTTCTTACCTTCTGCTACACCTACTCCTACCCCAGACCCTAAACTTACCTCCACTGCTTCTCCTCATTCTTTTCATATCTTACCTGAACACGAGCAGGCTAGACGTGCAGAATTCCGCAACAATTCCTTTATTCAGCTCCTCCATCAGCATCAGTTAGTGGTCAACACTACTAATTGTTGGGTGTGTGGGTTGATGCCACATACTACAGATAAGGGAATTCCATACCTGGTGTTACCGTATAGTTCCCAAGGGTCTGCTCGAGCATTTCAAACAATGTTTCGAAGCGCACTGGGTTTCCACCCCATTCGAGAACCACGTTCCCCCTACTCTGGTCCCACCTCGTACCAAAAACCTTTGTCTATAGCAATAGAGGATTTAGATAGCGATATCTATGATCCCTCGCTTATTCCTGAAGAAGAGGTACAAACCTATAGGGTCCTAAGTAGAGGCGAATATAGTGTGTTCACTAGTGAAAAACAGCTTAAAAGCTCACCTCCAATATGGGTCGTACCCCACATTGGTAATTTTTGTCTAATAGGTCGTGGCCGAAGATCGAAAGCCCGACTTGGAGAGAGTGCTTGCACTGAAAATTACATTCTGCCGATGGTCTCGTCCCCTGTGTTCCTGGCTGCCAAGGGTACATACTTTATCTGTCATGATCGTGCATATGCATGGTTGCCCTCTGACTTCATGGGCTCATGCTTCATCGCAAACTTGTTGCCTCCGACGTTCACTGTAGATGCAGATTATCACAAGACTAGAGTTGTGAGAGGCGTAATTAGCGAAGAGGATACTGCCGGTCAAGAGGCAGGAGACTTTTTCAAGGGTTTCCTCCCGTTTTGGGGACCTATGGTAAATAGTAGGAACCTGAGACAGTTGACTCGAGTGGTAGAATCGACAGCTAACATTACTGCCAGTGCCCTTGGTAATATCACCACTGAACTTCAGGCGGATAGACTTATAACGTTACAAAACCGAATGGTTTTAGACGTGATCTTAGCAGATCGAGGTGGGGTATGTAAGGTGATCCATTCGAGCTGCTGTATTTTCATTCCTGATAATGCTCCGACTGTCTATCAAGCCATCTCGAAGTTGCATAAGATCTCCGAATCCATACACGTGGATGTAGGGGATTGGACGCTACTTGGGTGGTTTTGGGGCCTGATGTCGACTTGGGGTTGGAAGATTCTGATGATCATCGGAGTCGTTGTGGTGTTCCTGTTCACGTGTTGCCTTTGTGTGCAGTGTGGTCCTGCCTTATGTGGCCTCTGTGCTACAACGTGTATGAGACAGCCACCTGTTACCAAGGGGACTCGGTTGGACAGAGCTATGCTACAACAACATCTGGATGGTCTGATGAATATCGAGTATGATTCCGACTAGTGCTTGCCTACATGAGGGCAAAAGGAGCGTCTGAGGTTCCGTGACAATTGTAAGTGATGTTTTCGACTCGCACGGATATGGTCGAGTCTGGTATCTATGAACCGCAAATGACGGGTTTAGTAAGTATGCGCAGTTTCGCTGTGCTAACTTAAACCGTTCGTTTGTTATGTGGGTTTTTCATCTATACCCACGGGTTCCATCTTAGATACGGCATCCATTTTGTCTCTTGCCCTCAAGTAGCCAGCGAACGGACGCTGTCCGCTTCGCGACCCTGGGACTCCCAAGATATTTGCGGAAGACACATGTCCTTTGTAAGTGTCTTTATGATGAGGGGGATGATACTGTAAGGCAGATGGCCCCGCTCGAGGCTCATCTCGCCGTGCCGGTTTATTGTCTCAGCCGTGCATCTCATTAGGCACGTCCCTTTGATGCCTGTATCTCGTGTTTCCCGATACCTCCCCTTTTACACCCTTTTCGATCTCTCCACTGTCTCCATCTTCCTCTGCACCTGTCTTTGTTCCTATTTTGATCTGTTTTACTGCCGATTGGAATGCACTAATGTTGGGAAGATGGGTTTTTACAGTTGGGAACCGCCAAATGTTTCCGCACTTATGTTCCGGACCTTATGTGTATCAAAGTGACCAAAGCGACCCCTCTGGGGGATAATTATGGGAACCGGGTTGTAAACTTTTGTGTACCATGTTGTTCTATGGGTAAATTCTGTATAAAAGGAGCGATCCACAGAACCAATTTGAAGCAGTCTCCCCAAGTTGCACGTGTTGTACTTGTCGTGACTTCTGTGTTCCCTGCAGTAAATAAACCTTGAATCTTTGACGCCGAAGGAAGTGTCCTGTGTCTCTGTCACTCGTACGCCGGAGCAGGTTACCCACGAAGGTTTCAGGTGTTGTGCCCTGGCACCGCTGGGTCTTAAAGAACCCAGTCCTTCACCCCCCCCCCAGGGATATTGTCTTCTTACGTTGTTTGGACCTGCTGGTTTTTCGGGTGTTGACGAGGGAGTATGTTGATTTTGTGTTGTTTTTCCCCTCCCGCCGCTTTGATATGGTCGTCTACCCCTTCCTCCGCCTCGTGTGATGCTCTTCTCCAGATTCATCAATGTTACTTCCTCTAAAACAGACAAGTTTTTTGTCTGGTGAGCCTCGCGTGTTGCTCCATTCTCACTCACATCAGATTCGCTCGCGCTTGATGCCAGTTTATGCATTGGATAATTTTTCTTTAAGTTGTCATAGCGTCTTGCGAACGTTAGAATTCTACCATGTAGATAGTCTTGTTCATCGCACTTGAATTTACATTCTTTTCGTTCTTCAATTTCCTTTTCGTAGTGGTCCAATCTAGCTTCCATTTCTTGTCTGAGTTTGGTGATTTCCTCTTGATTTGATTCTTTTTGTAATGTTTCCTCTGAATCTTTGATTTTTTTGGTTAGCTCATCAATGTCAGTCCTGGCATGTTTGATCAAGATGCTCATCCTATTTAATGAACATGCTGTATTATTTTCCATCCATTCATTCAATAGCTCCTCCTTTGTATCAGGAGGTGTAGGCACGGTAAGGATCCTTAAACCTTGTGGGATGCGTTTTACCTCCACATAATTTTCGAGTGCTATTACTTCCCAGCTTTTATTTATTTATTTTTTGTATAGTCGCTCAAGTGAATTGATTTGTTGTTTGAGCGTTACATTGTCCGTTTCTAGTGTTTTG
Organism: Lissotriton vulgaris; assembly: GCF_964263255.1. NCBI lineage: Eukaryota > Metazoa > Chordata > Amphibia > Caudata > Salamandridae > Lissotriton > Lissotriton vulgaris. The sequence goes on from NC_141699.1 coordinate 663,540,703, forward strand.
GTTTTCTGGCTTGTATCAGCCATCACAGCCCCTGTTTTAAACATGGTTGACGCCTTGGAAGCCCGTTTTGCTGCTCGCGCTTCCATTCTGTTGTTATTATAGATATTTTCACACCATTTACTCCAAGGGTGAATTTGTTGGCGCTATTGCTTTAAGGCCACTTGATCCGGTCCGAGTTACAATTGCAAACCGCCGGTTTTGTAAAGATGCGCGGCGTACTACACACAAGTGTAAATACGGCCCCTTCGATTCCTGCTGATTAAATACACAGTTTATGCGTGTTCACTCACCTCCTCGCGGGTCTTTCTGCAGCAGCGCCTTGCGGCTTTCCTGCCCAACAAACCGAGGGTGATAGATGTTTCAGGAAGTAGTCTCCTCTTATCGCAATGAATCGGGGGCTTCTCTCTGCCTTGATCTTTTGCCACAATGTGATCCTGCAGTTCACGAGTGTGCTCAACAGTGTGTGCTCAGCCCAGGTGTCAGATCCTGACCCAAAACTAATTTTGTACCACAAAAGAGGCGGTACAACCGGATACTTTACTGAAGCCTTTTATTAAGCACTTCACCCCACCGACGCGTTTCAGCCGCACAAGGCTTTGGTCACGGTCAGTAAGTCCTTCTACCATTTCCATTTAAATACTAGCCCATGTTAGTGGTCTGAGATCTACATCTCAGAAGGAAAAATTGAATCCACTCTGTTTCGTAAAAATTGGAGAAAGCAAAGCCAGATTTGCTTCACGGGGATACAAAGACTGTGTTCGAAAAAAGTGTAAAAAGAAGGCAGACAAAAACACAAGAACTGAATTTTTAATGGAAAAACCTAAAACAACCAATGAGAATGACCCGCCGAGATTTGTAACTACATACAGCAAAGAGAGTGAAATCATCTCTAATAAAATGAAAAAATACTGGCATCTAATATCAGGAGACCCTGACATAGGAGAACTTGTAGGTAAACAACCATCAATATATATAACAGACAAACTTAGGGGTCTAGACTGGAAATCTTATTGCGATCTCTTACCAGAAGGAAAAAATATATATCAAATTAGACTAACAGACCAAATCACCAAAATATGGGCCACTTGTTATTGTCGATTTTACTTAGGATTTCCATCAATGAGACATTAGGATAGCTGGTAAGAGATCGCAATACGATTTCCAGTCTAGACCCCTAAGTTTGTCTGTTATATATATTGCTCCTTTGGGGGATAGAACTTAGGCTAGGTCTTTAAATATCCCTCTAGCCCTCCATTACTGTTTTGTTTTTGTATATAAACAACCATCAATAACATACAGAAAGAACACCTCTCTCCAAGATCTCCTTGTGAAAAGTCACTTTCAAATTAAATCACAAACAAAATGGCTAACAGACCAACGAAAAGGATTCCAACCATGCACAACTTGCAAAGCATGTAAGATCGGAACGAGCAAGAAAAGCATTGAATAACCGGATGGTAAAATAATGCAAATTGAACAACAAATCACTTGCAGTTCGAAGAATGTGGTATACGTTATCGAATGCAGATGTGGTGTCAAATACATAGGCAGCACAACATGTATGTTGAAAAAGAGAATCCTGGAACACATTCGTGCAGTGAAAAACAAGAACATGCTGTATGCTACTGCCAAACATATAAGTGCCTGTCAGAATGGAGACTGGAGAGCAATGAAATTCTATGGTTTGAAAATGCTGTCGAAAATGGAAATAGGAGGTGACACTGTCCGCAAACTACGGCAAATTGAGTCCCGCCTTATCATCCGACTTCAAACAAAAATTCCGAGAGGTATGAACTTTAGGGAGGACCTCCATATACATCTAGAGTGACTGTAACAAAACCAGCAAAAGTTCCAATTGCTAGGGTACTAAACCCGACACAAAAACCAAATGTAATATGGCACTAATCCTGCACCGAGAATGAACTATAAACTCTGCCCATGTAGATTAACATGTGACACAATGTACTAAGACAGTGCAAATGTATAAATCACACCAGTCTTTCTTTTCTTGTAATTTTAAACTAATTTTTGTTCCAAACTACGTATCCCATAATGCCACCTAGGGCTAACATGGGCTAGTATTTAAATGGAAATGGTAGAAGGACTTACTGACCGTGACCAAAGCCTTGTGTGGCTGAAACGCGTCGGTGGGGTGAAGCGCTGATTAAAAGGCTTCAGTAAAGTATCCGGCTGTGCCGCCTCTTTTGTGATACAAAATTAGTTTTTGGTCAGGATCCGACCCCTGGGCAGAGCACACACTGTTGAGCGCACTTGTGGACTGCAGGATCACATTGTGGCAAAATATATATATATATATATATATATATATATATATATATATATATATATATATATATATATATATATATATATATATATACTAGCAGCCCGTCCTGACGTTGTCCGGTAGCAATTAGGCTTCAGGGCGCCCGCCCGCCCCGACGTTGTCCGTGGGTCCACCGGAGCCTTCCTCCATATATTGCAGTATTATACCTCTATGTTTACTTTGTACGCTTTTGTAATCTGCACATGTAACTTTTTCCTCCTGTAATGCACCATTTGGCTCACTTTTTTATTGCTCCGTTTGCTTCCTCTTGCTACCTGCACACGTTACTTTTTCCTCCTATACCTCTATGTTTACTTTCTACGCTTTTGTAACCTGCACACGTAACTTTTTCCTCCTGTAATGCACCGTTTGGCTCACTTTTGTAATGCTCCGTTTGCTTCCTCTTGCTCACGATTTTCATTTTTGCTTCATTTTTCCGCCGCTCCCCGCTCCTAAATAAATAAATAAATACCCTACCTCATCCGCCGCTCACCGCTCCTCCCCGCCTGTCCGCCGCTCCTCACTGCCTGTCCGCCACTCCTCACTGCTCCTCCCCGCGCCATGTACGCCGGTCCTCCTCGCGCTCCTGGATGCCGCTCCTCACGTCGGGCACGCACGTCGCGTCTTCCAAAGGACTACTTTTTTTTTGGTACATTTTTTAAATTACGTATATTTATTAAGTTTATATAGCCTATGTCCATCTGCACACCCTGATGATTACAACAATGTATCGGGTGTGTGGATTGGCGCTGTGGTTCCCGAGTTTACCCGCCTCAAAGGTTCAAATTTCTTCCTTTATAATAGTAGTATATATATATATATATATATATATATATATATATATATAAAAGATAACTACAGTTGAAGAGTCCCAAGAAAAAGGTATTCGTAAAAAGCTTAGAATGTTCGAACAGCATGATTGTGGACTATTGGTGATGCAAAATAAACATGTCCACATTTTTGCGTTATATGCTTATAATTAAACTAATGTTCCCATGAGGCACAGGGTCAAGGCTGATTTGCATATGGCCATGTCTGATCTGGGTTGGTGTGGAGTGCAAAAAAACGATGCATTTAGGCCCAGATCTCTGTACTGGGGTGAATGTATGACATTGTTCTGCATTCTGTACATCAATTGTTGTTTTTGCATATAATTAAACTACAGCACTCATGATGAGCATAATAGCATTAGTAAAGAAATAGAGCGGTGGTTCAGAGAAATGTCCTCTGCAGAAGGTCTATGAAGACCTGCAATTTCCTTAAAGTCACCCTAGTAAGCTGTAGTATTTTTGATCCTCAACCCCACAAATATGATGATCATGTGTGTGCTGCAGCCTTTCTGTGATGTGGAACGAGACCCAGAGCGTAGCTGTACAGGAGCACACACCAAGTGTACCTTCCATTCTTCAGAGGACTAGTCTTGTTTACCCAGGCTATAGAGGAGTGATGGTGGTGGCAGTGAAAATTTGATGCAAGACAAGCTATTACACCTGGCATCTTTGGTATGGTTTTCACCCTAACGTATTGAGTTTAACCCTCTTGTAGCATCTTCCCCAGCCCAGTAGCATGCAAATGACCACACCATACATAGAGCTCTGCAGTGCATGTCTTTATTCTTCAGAGTGCAACTGTTAACTGCCCACACAGCATCATAAACTTTGTTAACCATAGCGAGACACACCCAACCAATAACGTAACTCTCCTACAGAGTCCATCAGGGACCAGAAGGGTTCTGCTATTCATATTTACAAATCACTATATCTCCCACTTTGCAAATAAAAAGTACAAATACTACATAAATACATCATAATTCCTCAATACCTTTTCCATGTCTAATGAGGCTAATCATGCTTGTTCCCCCCTCTGCACGTGCCCAATCAACCCACTGAAAGAGGCGACGCAGATTAAGGCTGGTGCTTCTACCTGGGACAAACCCATTCTGGTCCCAGTGTACCAATAATTGTGTGACCTCCTTTAGTCTAATGGCTAAGACCCTACCCAGTATCTTGTAATCAGTGTTCAACAGTGAAAGTGGACAGTAAGATCCCAATTGTAATGGGTCTCTGCCAGGTTTCGTTAGAACCACCAAAATAGCTTCCTGCATCGAGGGCGGTAGTGTGCACTGATCGAATGCATCCAAGTACACTCAGTGGAGGTGCAGAGTCATTTGTGTACTGTAAGTGGCATAGAATTCAAGGGGCCAGTCGTTCGCCCCCGGTGTCTTCCCGCCTTGCCAGGTGGTGTATGGCCTCTTTTATTTCGGTAGCCATGATGGGGGCTTCCAGAACATCGTAGTGGTTAGCTGGTATCTGGGGGAGGAGTATGTGCTCTAGAAATGTCTGTGTTTCTATTCCCATTGGATTAGGGGGAGCGTTGTATAGGGCTGCGTAATATTGGTGAAAAGCTAGGTTTATTTTGGTGTGTGTGTTGACCAGTTGGCCCTTCATATTATATGTAGCGGTAATTGGTGTGTGTGACATTTCTGCCTTCAATAGCCAGGCCAGGGTTCTACCAGCCTTGTCACTTTCCACGCGTTTGGTAGATGGGTACCTCTTATAGACCCATGCACATAGTTTATCTGCTGTCTCTTTGTGGGATAATTGGGATTGGGCTAATTTAGTTGCTGCTTGTGGATCGCAAGGTAGTTGGCGTTTGTAAGTGCGTATCTCCACAGCCAGATCCTCCAGGTCCTTGGTAAGTGGCATACATGTCCCATATACCACTTTTATTATATGTCCCCTTAAGACCACCTTGAAAGCATCCCATTCATTGCCCACATTAGGGGCCGTGTCTGAAAAGTATGATGTACTAGCGTGTGTTATTGATTTGCGTAGTGGTGCTTCTTTGAGCGCCTCCAGAGGGAAACACCATGTCAGGATATTGGCCCAAGTTGGTCTGCATGCCATTCCTATTTGTAGTGGGTTATGGTCCGAAAATTTCATGGGGAAGTATTCTGCGCGGTGGTCCTGTCAGACCATGATTGCAGGTGGTGTGAGAGGGCGAAAGACTGAGCTCCCAGTACTGGCGGTCTTGACCGGTCTAACGTTATGTCCAGTGTGCAATTAAAGTTAAAGCCCCAGAGCATTGGTGAGGTTAGGTTTTTCAATAGCGCCTGTGTCAATATTTGCAAGAACTGGCCTTGACCTAAATTTGAAGTGTACAGTGAGATCAGTGCAAGTGGGCATCTGTTCAGTATTCCCTCCAGTATCCTGTAGCGACGTTTGAGTCTATGCGGGTGAATTGAATCTCAAAATGTGTCCTGGTGCCACCCATATCAGAGTTCCTCTGGCGTACCTCGAGTACATAGTCCCCACTACCATACCCCTCCATCTTTACACATGGAGATAAGTGTATGTGTGCTTAAGTGCCTTTTCTGTAGGAGTGCAATGGTGACCCCCTCCCCTCCTTAGGTATTGGTAGACCTTGTGACGCTTAGCGTAACCCCCAGCCCACGTACATTCCAAGTTATGAGTGTGATATTATGTATCCAAACAACCATTTGTGTAAGTTAAGTAAAGTGAGGTTATCTGCATCCCACTCAATCAGTATTGTGTCTACCAGTCATGCATAAGTGTGTACATATCAGTACACAGGTTGATAAGTGATATTGGTAACAACCAGGTTTGTGTCGAGGCACTGGTTAAGCATTGCATCCATCAATATTCCCCAACTCCTGTTCCCAGGTCTAGGCGCCAACGGGAAGCCAGCCATCCTCACTTGGTTGTGATACATAACAGTGGAAATGTATACAACTATAAACAAAATAAAGAGTGATATAATATTGAACATCTGATACTAGTTCTGTAATAGCCAACAGTGTGAGTGGGAAAAATAGGAGAGGGGAGGGTGTGTTAGGGGCGAAGACTGGAAAAAAGCCTCTGTGTGAGCCCGCCTGCATTAGATCACAGTACTAGTCCTGATACTGTTTGCATAGGTGCGTCCAGGCAAGAAAGCAAGGGGGGATGGAGAGAGGGGAGGAGGAGTAGTAGCCCGGAGTGTTTGTTCTTTATGGTGCTACCTCTTTATTATGCACCCTCTAGCAAACCTGTAGAGGACCCATCACAGGAGATCGTCTACCATTCTGGGCATGATTTCTGGGCCATCCACTTCCACTGCAGCCCTCTGAGAGCTTGTCAAGGAGGGAATAGCCTCAATTGGGTTATCAGGTTCTGAGCCCGATGATGTGGCAGATTGGAGTGCAGCATATCTTGTAGTGTTCTTCACCGCTTACACTCTTTCCTTCTGCGCTTGTGCTTTGGTGGGACCCTGTAAATAATGCTTGGAGCGCTGATCTCTGTGCCTTTGTGTTTGCCATTGTGCCAGCGGTACGGGAATGTTTTCCTTTGGGTTGCAAAGCCATGTTGTTCTATCCAGTCCCACACGGTCTCTGGGGTGGCACAGAACGTAGTTTTACCATTGTGTTGGATTCTCAGAGTAGCAGGGAACTGTAAAGCATATGTTATGCTATGTTCTCTTAAAATCTCTTTATTGCAAGGAATGAAGACCTGCACAGCTAGGGTGTCGTCGTGTTAGACATGAATTGGTGCATTTCCAATTATACATGGTCCTCGTGCTATCGCAGCCTATAGGATTTGATCCCTGTCATGATAATTAAAGAGGCCAAAAACCACCGCTGTGTCGGGTCCCCAGGAACTCTGTGGGCCCTCTCCACTAAGAAGAACTTGGGCTGTTTACCTTGCAAGCATGTGTCTGGAAACCACTTCTCCAGGTGCAGCTCCATGCTCTGACCTTCTGAACATTCTTTTATGCCTATTATGCAGACATTGTTTCTTCGGGATCTGTCCTCTTGGTCCCCCACACGGTCGTGTAAATATTCCACCTCTTTTTGTAGTACTTTAAGCTGGTTCTCCGTTCCCTTCACCGTAGGCCTCAAGGATGCGAGGGTTGACTCTGAGTCGGGCGCTTTTGGTCTTCCAGCAGGATACCCATCTTAATACGGAGTGAATCAGTCTTGGGGACCGGGGTGACCTTGATGTCCAATATGGCTGCCATAATGTCATCTAGGCGTGTGTCCTGGTCAGGTCTCTAGGTTTTGTACCACTGTGTGGGCTGTCTCTGACCCTTTATCTGCAGATTGAGGATTGCCCCCCGCCTGCGTCTGTGACTTTTCTGCTTTATTCCTGCCCATTATGATTGGAGGAGGTGAGGGTGTAGGAGATGTGCAGTTGGCTGCATCTGGGCTATGGGCACTGTATGGGGTTGTGTTCTCAGGGTGTTGATCAGTCTCTCACCCCTTATTTCTGCTGTTAATTTTGAGGGATTTTGAGTGTTTTTCTCCCTTCTCAGTGTGCCGAGGGAGGTTTTCGGATTCCCCAGGCGTTTATTAATTGGGAGAGGCCAGGCCACAGCCCCAAGCCAGGTCCTCTGTTACGCTGTGGGGAGTGTGGTTGATGCAGCAGTGCAAGGCGTAGTTTGCAGGTGGGATGGTGGTTTCTACCTTGTATCTGCTAAGAACCCTTCAAGCTATATTAATTCCCCAGATGAATGGGGGAGGCCCACGAGGAGGTATGATTAGGTCTTACCCCCTTTCAACCTCGCCTTGCCCTCACTGTGTTCACTGAAAAATTACTGTGTACTTCCCCATTCAGAGCCCTCGGCCACTCCTGTGCACCCACTGGTTACTTCTCGACTGCGGCCGAATACGGCAGGACTGCAATGTTTTCAGTCCATCCCTCAGAGTGGTTGCCTGTCCACCTGCTCACTGAAGGTGCCTAATTTGTGCTGCCAACTTCAGGGGGCAATTTCTCAAAGCGTAATTAGGGCTGCTGCAGCGATGCGTGCCCCGGTGCCTTCCCTGGGCCCTGCCACTGTCGCAGTCGTCTGCAGCTGCAGCCCCCATCTAGTGGTCCACGGAAGTCCCCGTGCTAGTCAGACACATCATGGGTGGCAGTGCAGTTGTGTGTTCCTTCTCCCAGCCGGGCACTCCTGCGTATTTTCGTAACACCGCTGTCTACTTTCTGGGGAATATCTGAGCTCTTCACTCACCTCCCGGAGAAGCCTTCCCCCTGCCTCATGTTTGGCTTCTTTATCATTTAATTTGCAATGGTTTAAGAGGGTATCAAGTCTTCCGCCAAACTCATCCATCGTTTCACCAGTTTGCTGTCTAACCTGGTTGAAAATGTACCTTCCATAGTGGACATTTGGTTTTGGATTGAACTTTGTTTCTAATGCCTCCTTATTTTGATGGTAAGGTAATTCATCAGCTTGTGGTATTTTCTTCATCACTTCTTTCATTCCATCACCTGCAAGGTTTTTTAAGTATTTGAGGATCTTTTTGTCATCGGCTTCTTCTAGTGCGTTGATGAAATCATCAAATGTTTCTATCCATACAGTCCATCTGGAGCCAATATTCTGCTCTTTTGGCGGTATCAAATTAAAATGATGGTTTAGGAAGGCAGCAAAATCATAGCCAGTGGTGGACCTTACTGACATTAAGAGCAGGGATCACTCCAGTGATGCCTGCTGCCCACTTGGACCTGCACCTCCCTTGAGCACTGGCCATGTGCTTATATCAGTGTTGTTGCTGCGGATCTGATGTCGCATGCCATCTTTTGCATCTTTGTCGGTGATTGACGGTTTTGTCTCTTGTATATGGTTGTCACCATTCTTAACCTTCTGCATTGTAGTCAGTCTTTACTACCTTTAGTGTTTCTTTGTGCCTGGATGCTTCGCCTTTTAAAAAAAATAAAATAATAATAATTTTTATTGAGAGAATGAACACATATGTAAAACATTACATAGGTTTCTTAGTGCAAAAACAATACATATTGACAATGGCAAATAATGTAATAAGAAAGGAATAAATGTGTAAGAGGAAAGGAGAAAATAAGAATAAAGAGTATACATTAACGTAATAAAGGAATGTGTATATTTGAAATGATTTGATATTTGAAAGAGAGAAAGAAAAGAATTGAGAAAAAAGAAGGAAAAGAAGAGAGGAAAGAAAAGATTGGGAAGGGAGGATTACAAATTATCGTAGAAAATGGATGTTATAAGAAAGATGAGTGTGAGGATAAAAATCTAGTAAAAGGTAATTATAGTAAATCTGATTGTATCTTTAAATAAATAGAAGAGTGAGAGACAGAAGCAATTCTATGTTCATCACAAATCAAATTCCACCATAACAAAAAAGATATTTTAAAATTATCTTTCTAACATGTCAATATAACTTTAAAGGCAATAGCAATAAAAAGGTTGAATAAAAGAGATTTGGAAGGAAGCTGATTGAAATCCGCAGACAAGGTACCTAAAAAGATATAATAAATAGCAAATAGTACATCACAAGTAAAAATCAATAAATATTTCGACCAAATAGCCTTCCAAAAGTTATAAATCTTGGGACAATGATATGGTAAAAGCATCAGAGAACCTTCAGAGAAAAGACATGACCAACATAATGGAGAGATAGATTGGTCAATTTTGTGTAGAAAAGGGGGAGTAACTACAATTCCGTTATAAATCAAATATAGGGATTGTGTAATATTGGCAGCTTTAGAAGTCTTAAAAATCTTTTGCCACATTCGGTCCCATTGAAAAACAGAGAGTGTTTGAGATGAGTCTTGTTCCCAAAGAAATTCGATAGGAGATTTATTTTGAGTATTAGTTGGTGAGGATAAGATCTTATGTATAAAATAATCACTTGGTGTTGGGTCAAGAGGAGTTCGAAATAGGGGAGTAACAGTACCAAAAGAAGTAGGGAGGGGGTAAGAATTAAAGTTTTGTAGAAAGGTTTGTAGAACATGAAATACTGTATTATATTGATGTATACAAGAGTCAGGAAGATAACATTTCTCTTGTAACTGGGGAAAGGATAGAGGTGAATTATTGACCAACAACTGATGTACATAAAATATACCCTATCTTTCCAGTGCATATAGTAGAAAGATTTGTGACGGAACTTAATATGTTTATTAAACCAAAGGAAAGAAGCTAAGAAGGATTGATAGGGATGAAAACCTTGGAAGAAAAGGTTATGTAGAAGACAGTGAGAGTATTTTAATATTGGGGATTTGGAAATGAAAGTGCATTTGGTCATGAGCGTAATGTCCTGAAAACAAAAATCATTCAACAATGAACGTTCAACTTCAACCCATGTTGGCATAGGAAAATCTTGGTAATCTCTAGACATAGCATAACATTGGTGATCAAAAAAGCAGTATGATACAACCTAAAATGGGGAAATAGGACACCACCTTCAGATTTTGGTCTAATTTATTTAGATAAAGCAATATGGGTTTGTTTGTTGTTCCATAAGAATTTAGTACAAATAGAGTTAATCTGAGAAAAATAATACTTGGGAATTTTAAAAGGTAACATTAAGAGCAGGAAAAGCACTTGGGGAACTATCATCATTTTAATCGCATCAAGTCTGCCCCACCTAGATAAAAATATTGGAGATCAAGAGTATAAAAAATTGGTAAGTTTGAGTTTTAAAACCGAAAAACTATGGGCTAAAGTATCAGGGATGTTTGATGAAAACCATGTTAATAAGTATTTCATCTTTTGGGGGCACCACATGAAGTTGGTTCCATCAAACATATAAGGATAACATGAGGAATTTAAGGGTAAAACCTCAGTTTTGGAGAAATTAAGTTTGTAACCAGAAACATTGGAAAACAAAGAAATCTCTTGTAAAAAACGGGGAAGAGAATTACATGGTTTGGACATATAAACAAGGATATCATCTGCTCATGCAGAAAGTTTGATTTGATGGGATTTCAGATTAAAAACAGTGATATTAGGGTTAGGCCTAATGCGCTCAAGAAAGGGTTCTAAACAAAGTGCAAAAAGTAATGGAGAACGGGGGCAGCCCTGGCGAGTGTCTCTTTGCAAGTGGAAGTATGAGTAAAAAAGACCATTGGCAAAAACACATGCTTGAGTTGTAGTATATAGTAACCTGATATAAGAAATAAACTTCTGACCAAGACCAAACCATTTAAGAGTATTAAACATATAATGCCAATTTATTTATCAAAAGCTTTTTCAGCATCAAGTGAGAGGGCAGCTAAGAGGGGAAAGTACTTTTTTCCAAGGGCAAGAATATTGGAAAACATTCTAGCATTGTCAGAGGTGATACAACCCTTAACAAAGCCAGCTTGATCTGGTTTAATAGGATGAGGAATAACCTCCTCTAGACGGGAAGCCAAAATCTTTTAACAAATGTTGCAATCATAATTAATCAGTGAAATAAGTCAGAAATGTTTACAAAAGGAGGAGTCTTTGCCTGGTTTGGGAATAACATCCATAAGGGCTTCTGAAAAAAGAGCCACATGCTCTAGAGTTAGAAAGGAATGAGTTAAAAAGGTCCAGTAGTTTTGGGACAAAAATTGTGGAAAAAGTTAAAAAAAAGTTCAATTGCATAACCATCCGGTCTCGGGGCTTTGGCCTTTTTTAAAGATTTAAAAGCATCAGTTATCTCTTGAAGAGAGACATTTTTTTCAAGAGATAAGAAAGTGTCAGGGAGGGAAGGAGGTCTGGGAATACCTTGGAAAAAAGTTTCAAAATCATTTTCAGAAGGAGAAGTATCTTCTGTACATAAAAGTTCATAATGTGATTGAAATGTATCTATAAGGTCTGAGTCAGAGAAAATAAGTTAATTGGTTGTTTCTGAGTGGATAGGGCCAATATTTTTACGTTCTGATTTGATTTTTAAATAGTTGGCTAACATTTTCCCTGCCTTATTTTGGCCTCCATGAAATTTAGATTTAATCTTAAGGAGAATGTTACAAGCCTCCACAGTAGCAATTTTATTCAAGGTAGACTTTGCTTTAATCAGTTCTTGCAGGGTGGAAGAGGATTTATAGCAAAAAAGTAATTGTGTTCCAGAGTTTTAATCAGTTGGCGAGTGTCATAGTATTGAGAATTAAGTAATTTATTTTTCTTTGCAGAATAAGCAATGGTTGAGGCTCTAAAGGATGCTTTAAAGGCATCCCAATTATTATATGTTGAAGTATCTGAAGGTTTGTTAAGATGAAATAATTCATTAATAAAGGAGGTGGCTTCTGAAATAAAGGTTTGGTCGGAAAGAAAGTGGTTATTAAAACGCCAATGACCTTGTTTGTAGGTATTGAGGGACAAATCAAAAAAGGCAGATATAGGTGCATGGTCAGAAATAAAAATAGAACCAAAGTCAGAAGTATGGATACAGGGAAGCAATGATTTAGTAACTAGACTATAGTCAAGCAAGACACAGTGTGGTGAACAGGTGAAATGAAAGTAAATCCTCAAATGTTTGCGTTGCATGTTTTCCATACATCAAACAATGGGCAAGAGGCGATGGCAGATTGAAATGATTTATGGGTTTTATCAGGTTTAAATTTGCATTTAGATTTTCTGTCAGGAAAGGAATCTAGTCAATTAATAAAATCTCCACCGACGATTATATTGGGGTTAGGGATAGAGGCCGATTTTAATTTGATACAGTGCCAAAATTGTGGATCAAGCTTGACCGGCTAAAAATATTAAGGAAGGTGATATGCTTTTTAGAAATAATCGCGTCAACTAAAACCCATCGTCCATTTGAATCACATTCAGTCGATCATATTTGTGCAATAATTGATTTATGAAATAAAATAGCAGCACCGCCATGGAGGTCAACAGCAGGAGAGAAAACAAAATGGTTAACCCATTGACGTTTAACTCCTTCTGCGCTGCATGAATTTTCACAGTCCGAAGCACACAATGGGTTAAGTTTAAATGATTCCACATCATTGCAATGAGTCTCCTGAAAAAAGGCAACCTGAGCATTAAGTTTAGATAAATGAGACAATACCTTTTGACGCTTGACAGGAGGACCTAGACCATGTTCATTCCACGAGACAAAGTAAAACATGTGATTTAGGGAAGACATATGGAAACAGGAGCAACATGCTGTGAGACCACTAAAACAGGAAAAAAGAAGATACCATTTAACAAATGTTACGTAGTGAAAGTATGAAATCAGGAAGGTAAAAAGAAAAAATAGGGATAAAATGAGACACTCATAGAGATAATAAGATAATATTGAGAAACAGGAATAAAGAAGATACCATTTAACAAATGTTACGTAGTGAAAGTATGAAATCAGGAAGTTAAAAAAGAAAAAATAGGGATAAAATGAGACACTCATTGAGATAATAAGATAATATTGAGAAACATCCAAAAGGGAACATATCCAAGGAACAAGAAAAAAAGGTAGAAGGACAAGAAGGAAAAGATAGAAATGTAGAATGAGTAAACAGATCAAATAAAATAATCTATATCTGAAGAGAAATAAGTATGCAATATGAGTGGAGCATGGTGACACCGAAGACAAGGATGGAAGAAAAAGTAAAAAGGTAACGTAAAGCCTCTTAAGTAATAAAGACATGAACACAAAACAGAAAACAAAAAATGAGAAAGGAAAATGAGAAAGAGATATAATTCAAGGAGTACATAACAATAAAAGAAGTATACTTAGAAGAACAGTAACAACCAGTTAACTACGAAGAAGTTAAACATTAGTATCCATGTTGCCAGAGGAAATGTTGTTTCAAAATAGTTTCAGTTTCTAAGGGTTGTCGAAAAAACATTGTGAGAAGTTGGCCTGGCATATGATGTCCACTATTCTAGTGGGCACCTTGCACCAGTCCAAACGACCCTTATCGACAGTAGGTTTAAAGTCAACCTTTATAGAAAGCTATCCTAGTGGTAGCTGTGGAGAGCAGCCTCCAGGCTAAGACTTAGAGGCGAGTTAAGCTAGTTGTTTTACCAATTATAATCTCTTGAATGATCAAATGAAAGCACACCACACAAGGTATATATCAAATATATATGTATTTATTCTAAACACAACCCCTCTGGACTCTTTATGAGGTCAGAGGTAAAAGTACAATACAAAGAACTTAATTAGCATGCAATAAGTTGCACAGTATACGTTATGCCTTAGGGGCCTCACAAACCATATATTAAAATAGGGCTATAAGAACCACGTGAAGCACCTTGTGTTTCCCAGGCAGTGTTGGAAAAGCATTCACTGAATGCAACCCACCCTGCCCAATACACTAAAGCCTGTCTGGGGAGGTGCCTGGCCAGGAAAAATAATGTCCAGGACTCCCCTGATGGAGATTTGTCCAGCAGCAGGAGGGCAGACTCATGTCTGTGGCAGCAGCATCCATTTTGTGATGCTGGGGCTCTGTTTAACTTTAACCAGGTTTACCGGTAACTACATGTCTTCTCCCTCTAGAAGGGTGGAATGTTACCCCTACTGTCAGAACTGGTGGAGGGTGTAGTATTTCAAAGTGTTTGACACCTTACACGACATGGTTTGATAAAGCCAAACCAAAGTTAGCATTAACCGCGAGGATTATAATGCACTTAAGAGTATATGGTATGGCTATATCCTAGAACAGCTATAAGGAGATGGTTCCGAAAGCTGCAGAGGGGCCCAGCTCATGCTAGGGCACCCTCTCACAATAAAACCAAGCACTCTGCCTTCAGGATTGTCAAGGCCTGCCATAGGAGTGACTTATAGGTTACTATGTGTCTATATATAAGCGAGATATAGGTATACTATATCTAAGTAAGGGGTGTTTACACCACCTTACCCAGGCTGCAAGTACAGACCTGTGGTGTCAGTTTGGAAGGCTAACCAGGGGTGGCATAATACATGCTTCAGCCCCTGGTAGGCCTCTGGGGTCCCTATGCCCTGGGTACCTAAAGTACCATATACAGGGGCTCACAAGGGTGACCCAGTAACGAATCTGGTATGTACCTAAAGTAACTGGTATCAATTTAGAGAGATAACAGCTAGGCAGTGGGCCTGATTAGCAGGGCTACAGCCATACTAAAGTCGGAAAACCAGTGAAACACAGCAAAAAGTGGGGGTAACCATAGAAAGTAGCCCCTACTCTCCTACAAACATAAATTTCCTTTGTGAGTGATTTTGCAGAGACAAGGATGTAGAATTCCATACTGGATATTCAAGTGTCTCATCTGTGGGTAAAGAGACAGAAATGCTTTACTTCGAGCATTCGTTGCATTGGAGGCATCCTGCAAACTAAGATATTATGTCCTGACCAAATGAGACGTTGTTTGAGTTTAACAGCTTTCAGAACATGCATAAGTTCAGTAAATTCCAGGAAAAGTATTATAATACCATGTGGCTTGCTTGAATTAGGGTGAAGACAACCCATATGATGTGCACGCTGTATGTTGAGAGGTAAGTAAGACTGAAGATCTAAGAGATCTGGGAGGAATTTCTTCAAGAAAGATAGCATATCCGGGCCTTCAATATTTTCTGGTAGACCATAAAGGTGTAGGTTGTTCCTCCGATTTCGATTTTCAAGGTCCTCAGTGTGTAGTTTCAGTTTATGGATCTCTTGTCCTAGGAGAGGAATCTTCATGGAGATATCCAACACGCAGTTCAAGTTCCAACACCTTTCCTTCCATGGCAATCCATTGGTCCTCTATTTGTTGCAGTTTTTCATTGGTAGCTGTCATAAAAGGTTGTAGCCTGCGAACCTTGTATAAAATAGAGTCAAGAACTGGATTTTGTGAGGAAATAATAGGAGAAGGTTGGTCATTTTTGTGTCTTTTGGGTTTTGCACCTGAAAAAGATGATTTGGAGGTGGTGTGAGGGTCATTTGCCATCTTGACTTGCTGATAGGAACAATGATTGGCAGCTATATTCAGGCAAATCCTTTGCATCAAGCAATTAGCAACTGAGAACCCTTAAACCAAGTCCCAGTTATATAAACATAAGACAATACTTCTTGTACTAGGATAAGAAACAACAGAATGAACAAAGTACTGTTACTGAGAAGCAGCGCTTCTCTTCTGTAGACGGGATGTATTCCTGTGAACCCCTGTGCCAAACACAGAACTAGAGTACCTGAGGTCTTTATCCCCTGAACGATGGATAAACAGGATATGGAACAGCTTAGACTCCTGTCCCAGCGTGAGTGATTACAGATCCCAATACACTCCAACAATCCAAACTCTGATGTGCTGAACCTCCTCCTCCAAACACGAACACCAGGAAACAAGAATTAAGCACACCAGCCGACGTGCGAGATATCCATAAATACCCATGAGTGTTGACCTATGGCCTCATGGGATATGTAGTACCTGGTAGCGATTCTTGCTCTGAACATGGCAGGCGCCGATGCCAACTGTGCCTGACACACACATTAACTAGTTACCTGTTTCTATTTGGAATTTAGAGTTTATTAAATGTAGTAAGGTAATTTCAGTGTTATCCAGTGGGAGAGGAAGGCCTGACCTTAGTGAAAAATGTATGTAAGAGTTTTATGCTACTATGACATGAGACATTTAAATGTGCATCACCAACATGCTAAATACACTGCACCCTGCTCTCTGGGTTGTCAAGGGCCTACCATAGCAGTGACTTATATGCATTGAAAAGTAAGGTGTAAGCCTGGCAAAAGGTTTATTTTGCCAGGACAAAATTGCAATTTAAAAGTGCACACTCAGGCTGCATTGGCAGACCTGAAACATGTCTTTAATGGCTGTTCATGCAGGTGGCCGAATCAGTGATACAGGCCCACTAATAACATTTACTTTACAGACCTTTGGTACGTGTAGTACAACTTTATGAGGGACTTATAAGTAAATTAATGATGCCACTTGGGGATAAGCTAATATTACCATGTTTATAGGAGAGAGCCCAAGCATTTTAGCACTGATTAGCAGTTACAAAGTGTGCAGAGTCCTAAGGCTGCAAAAACGAGACCAGAAAAAATGGAGGAGGAAGGCAAAGAGCTGGGGGAAAACCAACCTTATGCTGACAGGTCTAACAATTGGTGACTTCTTATTTTCAGTTTTCTTAAAATCCCTTGGTATAAATACACCAATGTAAAACTTGTGTTAATGCATATTAGTGCTTTGAAATTTGTATCAGTCATTTAAGCTTATTATCAAAAATATATTCATATGTGGTCAGGATGTGTATATATTTATGCTTGCTGACCCTGTCTGTATCCCAGCTGTGCTATACAATATAATTGGAAAAGTAGTAGGGTTTTGCCACGGCATACAATTCCTCAAGTGCACGCTAACTCCTATGCAGTCTTTGAGATGATTGAAAATGGTTCAGGTTGCGTTTATTTTTGTATTTTCTTTTTCGTTATGACATTACACCAAGAATCGCTTGCATATGATCCTATTTCCACTTGTAGCATTTAATTTACAGGCCCAGGGCACAGGTAGTGCTACTTTACTAAGGACTTACACCTAAATTAAATATGTCAATTTGATATCAAGCCAATTGTACCAGGATTTAAGGAGAGAGCACAAGCACTTTAGTACTGATTAGCACTGGGAAAGTGCACTGAGTCCTAAGTTCAGCAAAAATGAAGTCAGCAAAGCAGGAGGTGTAGTGTCTTGTGAATATTAATAGCAGGATTCGTCTGGTCCCTGATGGACCCCTTAGGAGAATAACATAATTGGTTGAGTGTGTCTGGTTGTGGTTAACAAAGTTTATGCCGCAGTGCGGGCAGTCAATGGTTGCACTTTGAAGATTAAGACATTCACTACTGATCTCTGTGTATTGCACGGTCATTCGCATGCTACCAGGCTGGGGAGGATGCTACAACTGACGACGAGGATGGGATACGTGCCCCAAATAAACTAGACTGCTCTCCTAAGAGTTTGCCCAGGTCCAGCAAACTTCACATGCGTGCCACATGCAACTCAGTCAAAGTGAAGCTGTCTACGGTCAGCATTTGTGGAATCAAAGCACCACTCCAGCCAGTGCAAGATGTTGCCCTATGGGGAAGCCTATTCAAAGTCAGCAAGGATCCTGCTGGTAAGGCTGAATGAAGATGTGCTGCAGCACAACATACCACAGAGAAATCATATGTACAGAACGATAACACTAAAGGCAGCAACATCACGTTTGAGAAAAGCACTAAAGGCAGCCATAGCCATGTGCAAAAAACATGCCAAAAGAAGAAGCAAAGGGGGCCGTGGCTTGGACGCAGAGGAAAGATGGTGGACCTGCTGTAAGCTCCGCTCGGATAAGGAGCTTATTTTACTAAAAGTACCTCATAATGCAGAGTTTTTCGAGCCCTGACACTGGCTCCGACCATACAATAAGGAGGTGAGTCTGCAGGCTGTGTTTGGTGCCTCCAGCATTTTTATTGAACCATGGAGTCGCAGCGGTGCTTTTCTTCCTCAGAAACAATGGCACCCGCCATTTTTAATTGCTGAGCTCAAGCTCCGTTTTTTCCTTTTCCTCAAGGCTGGGCTTCACATAAAATATTTCTTGCCATGAAGCGTTTTTCTAATATTAGGACCTTAATTTTTAAGTGGGTTAGCGATTGCGCACACCTCTTCTGTTAAAGCCCCTGAAGAGAAGCATATGGAGCTTTGAAACGCGTCGGGCAGATCCATTATGGAGCGGCATCTACAAGCGGAACCCCGTCCTCACCTACACATAAATCAAGCTGCTGTTCGTGTGCTACTCAAAGGTGGACAACCTTGGAGCGACAATATATATATTGGGGTTGGGGAGGTCAGGTGGTGGAATCTTTCCCCTTCGTTCCAGTCCTGAGGAGCTGTTGAAATACGGGTCGTTACAGTTTGGTGTCTTTGTTATTGTAATAAAAAGTTCTCTCTTATGGTAAAGTCAGATTTAGGACTGCAATTTTGGAAATGCCACTTTTAGAAAGTTTACATTTGACTGCCTTAGCCATTTAATGCCTGCAGACTGTGTGTAGCTGACAGGCTTTGTGTATTCCTCTTAGACAGTCATACACAATAGAGAGCTTAGGTGTGCCTGGATGGGCCATCGCTGACAGGATGGGAGAGCAGAGCTAGGCACAACCTTACTTACACTTTAATAGACTACATTCTGCCTTCAGACACAAGGCTGCATACCCACTGCAGTTAGTCAGAAGCCAGGGCAGGGAAGGCAGGAACCCTATTCACATCAAAGGGAAACCTCAAGAAACTTTTCCCACTTCAAAGGAGGTATCTAGTATAAATATTTGACCTCAGGCACCAACTTTTCAGTTTAAAACTGTTTGAAGTGCTGCATAAATACTTTTCTCTTGCCTCTAAGTTAAGCAAGGCAGCTTTGTGTAAAGCTACCAGACGGTTGAGCACAGGTCAATTTGAGATTTTCTTCTACCTGATCTTTACAATGATTGTGGTTCCTGCTGAGTAGGGTTCCACCCCAACTCAACCAGTAAACCAATTTTTCACACAAGCTTTTTCCATTTCATACTTTGGGAGGGCAGATAAATAGTACATGTGGCTACAGCCATATGGTTTCCATGTTGTTTAAGTCACATTCTGTGTAGTACCTAAGATAGAGTTCTTGATGGTGAGCCCAGAGAGTAAATGTATATTGCAGGGCTACTCACAACACCATTTCACTGATGTCTTTCCATAAGTCTGACGTGTTTGGACAAAATATTGGATACAAAATGTCAGGAGGCAGAAATATCCGAAAATGTGTTACTATTGTTAATTGGTAATATAAGGATATTTTTTTTTAAATATAACTTGTAATTTTAAATGATTTGAAAATGTATATTAAATTGTTTATAGTAATTTATAGTGTTGTAGAGGGTTGTTAGGTTTACAGTGGGATAAGGAGGAAAGTTATTTAGATAATAATAATGATGAATTATTTAATGAAATGCATTTCATTATATGATTGAAATGTATTACGTAAATTATGTAATATTTATCTAATTTCCTTATATGTTATTTGTAGGCTGTTAGGTTTGTAGAGGCATAGGGTGGGAAGTACATTAAGTAATAATTAATGAACAATTAATTAATAATTAAATATTTAATTGATTTTAATTCTATAAATTGTCGAATACTTTTTTAACTTATACTTTAGTTCTGGGCTGCTAGGTTTGTAGGAGTTTAGGATTGGAACTTTAGTATTAATTGATTAATAATAACTTAAATTAATTATTTAATTAATGTTTAATTATGTATTCTGGTTTATTGTACTAATATTTGAATTGTGGGATGCTAGATTTGTAGGGATCTAAGGTGGGAGGGTATTTATTAAATAATTAATTTATTATTGATTAATGTTTGTAAATATATTGTTTAATTGCATTTTAAATATTAAAATGATGGAATATTTATTTAATTTATTTATATTTTAGTTTTGGGCCGCTAGGTGTGTAGGGGGTCTAGATTGGAAAGCCAATACAGTAATAATTAATTAACAATCACATATTAATTGTCAATTAATTGATTTTAAATATGTGAATTAATGAATACTTATTTTTAAAGTTATATTTTAGTTGTGGGCTGCTAGGTGTGTAGGTGTATTGGGTGGGAAGTTAAACGATTAATAACGGAATAACAATTATGTATTCATTTATAATCAATTATTATAATGAATTGTAATTATATACATTGATCAATGTATTTTTTTAAATTACATATATGTATGTCAATACTTTTCAGACCCATCTCAGGTATGCAATGCGAAAGAAATAATTGCCCGAACACTTGATGCGTTTTGACCTGACAGGGTGTTGTTCACAAGCATGATTCACAACTTTTTGTGCTACGTATGTGCAGTACCACAGGGGGAAACATAAAGGAAGGACAAAACATCTTTGTCTCATAACCAGCACCATCCTGTAACCTATTTTAGATTTATATTTTCTAGGTTGTACAAATATAAATACACACATTATTCTGCTGTGAACCAAAGATTCGAGTTGCCTCTTTTTCCAAATCATATCATAGATCTCTGTATAGGGGGCATAGCTTGGGTGGCACGATAAATGGTAGCCTAGTTACGTTGCTCCCTTGGCAGTGGCCGACAGCAACAATAAAACTAAAACTCACAGCCACTTCAACAATGAAGAAGCGGTGGATCCAGCCACAGGCACCAGGGAGGAACAATATCTGGTGGAATAGCTGCCATTTTCTGGCACTTTTCCCCTTTTGTGTGTAGGGTTTCAGGCGCGATCTGAGTGGCAAAGGATATAATGGCCACCATCTCGGACTGTTCCAGGCACAAAGGTGGGACATCTGATGCTGCAATTCTCAAGTAAGCCACATTGAATTACCTCTCACGCCCCTGGGTGAGCGCCTGATCCCAAGCAGCTGGTGGGCCATTATTGTGTGCAAAGATTTCCTTTTAAAGCTGAGTATTCTTGCATAACCCACCCATGCGCTGCCTGACCTTAAAATGCCCGCCGCCTCCAAGGCATGTGCATTTCCTGAGCCATCCCTCATGGCAAGAATCTGCAGGTGCTTAGAGGACTAGTTAAAGTACCACTGCCATCTCTGTTAAGACACACCTCCTATCACAGCCACTATCATTACAGTTCTAAATACAGTCAAACAATGCCAGTTCCAAATACAGTTAGAAAAATGCCAAGAACTGTAAGACACTGAAATGCATCCACTAAGTCCATAAGAGGCTTCTAATGTGCATTGAACCACCACTGGGAACACTAGACTGGCGCCTATTTGTTTGTTGCTTGCATTGGTGATCACTGGAGCCTCTGAGGTCCCTGTGGCTCCAAGTCTATGCTCTGAATATGTATCTGCTGTGCATTTCATCTCCGTGCCTTTCATCTCACTGTGTGCTGGGCCCCTTCGGACTGCTGGAACTTCATTTCAAGGTTTATCTAATCCAACTCCTCCATTGGTACTTCACTTCAAGATACATCGAGCAGAGCACCACTGACAAAATTCCATACCTCTACAGCCAAACACCACCAATTATAATACTTTTTTCAGCTGTGCATTGTACCCTCGACATGGAGATCGCCTCTCTCATTATTTTGGCACTCTAATCTCAGCATCCTATCTTCACAGCTAAATAGTGCTTAATCCTGGCGGGCAATTAGAATCTTCCCGCTCTTGGGAAAATCATGGCAGACAAAGAGGCCAAACCTGGCAATAAGTGCTCCAGGGCAGAGCCACTGCTAGCCAAATCACCTGTCAAAGGCAAGACAGTAGCAAGTGGCATCATGGGCATGATACTTAAAAAGATAGTGGAGGTGCATGATTTGGCAAAATCCACCAAACTCAACACCGACATGATGCAGCAAGAATTGTGTGCTATCAGAACAGACATCTACTCCATAAACACCAGGATGACTCAAGCAGAGGCTGATTTGGAAGTTAGAAATCGCTGGGGGAATCTGTGCATTTCCGGATTACCCAAAAGGCCAGAAGACTCATCAGTTTCTTGCAAAGCCTTTTTAGAAAAATTGATCCCTCAAATGATAGATCTTTCTTTCAAAAAATACTTTGAGCTTAAAATAGCCCACCGGGTGCCCTCATTCAAATCAGATAACAGAAATACCATACATCAGATTGTCTGCTACCCATTGAGGCACCAACATACAGAGATGTATCTCAACCATGTGTTTAAAGACAACCATATACCTTGGAAAGGCCAGAAAATTTCCAGCACTAGGGATTGCTCTAGACCTACTGTAGAGACAAGGAAGTTATTCCTCGCTATTAGCACCAGACTCAAAGCCCTAAACCTCCAATTTTCTTTCATTGGACCAGTGAAATTTAAATTCCATGAGCATGGGCAACATCATATCTTCAGTCAGACAAAATATTTCCAGTTTTTTTTAGATGACAGAGAGGGTAGCTCAATAGACACCCTCCCAGCTTCCTCCACCATGGTCAAGTCATGACCCTCTCCACCACCTGCCATCCAAGACTATATCCTTTTCCATTGCTTGCCCAAATCTATTGAGTCTTTACTTCGTATCCTTGGTGGACAAAATGGTCATGCTCTGTCTCTCTGTTTGTTCCATCTGAAACCTTCATAGGGGCTCAAACTGTATTTCACTATGAGTAGTAGTTCAATGTTCAACATTCACCTGTTTTTGATGTGCTTCTGGGTCTGTTCAGACACTCACTGTAATCACCCCAGGTTTTGTGCATCATCGCCAGTTCTCCTACACACTTGGCTATTTACCAGAAGACCTATTATCCATTCATACAGCTCCAACAGTTTCAAATACCACACTAACCAACCTGGTAGCTCACCCAGCTAGATTACACTCACTTTAGCATGCTCGCACACTGTAATGCCTCATTGTTACAATTCCCACAAGCAGGATATTTTACCCCATGTGGCCCTTTTGCAGACCCTCTATGCTTTGAATGCGTCTCCCATTATTACAAGTTCATTCACCTCTAAATCCTTAGATGCCACACTTGCTGCCATTTAAATGCCATTGCCCCCATTAGTGGTAGCTGTAAGACCCACACCATGTAAACCTCCTTTTGTTTGCAAATTACAGTTTGATCATACTGTTTGTTGCTTGATGTGATAGCCCAGTTGTAGTCTCCCTTACTCATTGTTCAGGTTGGGGCATAGGATGGTTGAGATGTTTTAGTCTCCTATTTTTAGATATATTCAGTTTTAACTTATAGTATCCTTTTTGTTTTATGGCTGCTATCTTGTGTGGCTCGACTAACCAGTGCTACATCTTGTCACTAGCTCCACTCCAGAGACTTGGTTTGCTCTCACATGTCTCCAAAGGGTCTTGAAAGTGTTGCACCCCTTTTGTCGGCTGTGATTTACTGGTATCCCACATATGCCATTTGACCCTATACCAAGCTCATTCTTTGATCCCTCCCCGGACATCGCTTTTCTGACTGAGACCTGGATGAACGACTCCTCGTCACCCGACATCACCATAGCCATCCCGGCCGGCTACAAGATCACCTGCAAAGACCGCACCAACGGAGTAGGAGGTGAAATTGCCATCACCCACAAGTCCACCCTCAAGGCCTCAACCAACTCCAACAACACGCTCAACACCGCGGAACACCTGCTCTTCCAGATCCACACTGATCCAAACACCACCTTCAGAGGAACTCTGATCTACAGGTTCCCCGGATCCCGGCCACAGTTCAGCGACTCCATCGCCGACTACGTCAGCATATACGCTCTAGCGTCCACGGACTACATCCTCCTCGGGGACTTGAACTTCCAACTCAAGAAAAACAACAACACCAACTCCACCACCCTGCTCGATAACCTCGCCAACCTCGGACTTAAACAGCTCATCACGACTCCCACCCACTCCACCGGACACAACTTGATCCCATCTTCTCCGCAAGCCCCCACCAAACTCCACTGGATGGATCATTGCTGTTTCAACTTCATCTTCGAGAAGCGCACCACCGCACCCAACAGATCCCGCCGCTGCTGGAGCAAAATCACTGAGGACCAGCTTCACACCGCCCTCACCCACAGCCTACCCACAGACTTCACTGATCCTGAAGCCGCTGCCAGCAACCTTAGACGCTGGATCGAAGACTGCACTAGCACCCTCGCCCCGATCAAGAATCCCTCTAACAGCTGCACCAACAAGACTGGTGGCTTGCTCACCGCGGACCTCCAGCCCTCCAAGCAAAACTGCCGAAAGCTGGAGAAGAAATGGCGCTACAAACAAACACCAGAGAACCAAGCAGCCCACAAAAACGCCATACACCAACATCATCACCTCATCAAATCCGCCAAAATGACCTCCTTCAAGGACCTCCTTCAAGGACCGCCTCAACAACAATGCACACAACAGCAAAGATCTCTTCAACATTGGGAAGGAACTCTCCAACCCCAGCACCAGCACCAACAACATCCCACCTTCGCAAGACCTGTGTGACTCCCTGGCCTTCTTCTTCCACCGCAAAATCGCAAACATCCACAACAGCTTCGACAACCAGGCCTCCACTACAGTCCGCAACACCTCAAACCCCACGGACACCGCCTACGGCAGCCCCCTCCTCACCTGCACCAACATCAACGACGACAACACCATCAAATCATGAGCACCATCAATTGCGGCTCCCCGTTAGACCCGTGCCCACACCACATCTTCAAAAAAAGAAAGTGCCACCATTGCATCCCACTTCCTCAAAGCCATTAACATCTCCTTCAAGACCGCGACCTTCCCAGAGAGCTGGAAGCATGTTGAGATCAACGCCCTGTTCAAGAAGCCCAAAGCAGACCCAACGACCTCAAGTACGTCTGGCCCATCTCCCTGCTCCTGTTTCCGGTGAAGGTCATCGAGAAACTGTCAGCAAACAGCTGACCTGCTACCTCGAGGAGAGCAACATCCTGGACCCATCCCAGTCTGGGTTTCGCAGCAACTACAGCACCGAAACTGCCCTCATCGACGCCACTGATGACATCAGGGCCCTGCTGGACAACAGCAAGACCGCTGCCCTCATCCTCTTGGACCGGTCAGCCACCTTCGACACTGTCTGCCACTGCACCCTATGCAACCGCCTCCACAATGCAGGAACCCGAGGCAAAGCACTGGACTGGACCCCCTCCTTCCTCTCCGGCAGAACACAGAGCGTCCGCCTCCCTCCCTTCCGATCCGAAGCCACCAAGATCATCTGCGGTGTACCCCAAGGATCCTCCCTCAGCCCGACGCTGTTCAACATATACATTACCCACTCGTCTTTGTTGCCAGACTGCACGACCTCAACATCATCTCCTATGCCGACGACACACAACTGATCCTCTCACTCACCAAGGACCCTATCACCGCCAAAACCAACCTCCATGAAGGTATGAAAGCCGTCGCAGATGGATGAAGAACAGCCATCTGAAGTTGAACTCGGACCAGACGGAGGTCTTCATCCTCAGCTCCATGCCTTTGGCCTGGGACGACTCCTAGTGGCTGACCGCCCTGGGGGCAGCCCCAACTCCCACCGACCATGCATGCAACCTGAGGTTCGTCCTTGACTCAGCGCTCTCCATAACCAAGCAATTCAACGCCATTTTATCCTCCTGTTTCAATACCCTCTGTATGCTCCGAAAGATCTACAAGTGGATCCAGACCGACACTAGGAGAACGGTCACCCAGGCCCTCGTAAGCAGCAGACTGGACTACGGAAATGCCCTCTCTGCGGGAGCCCCGGCCAAACTGATGAAACGACTGGAACGCATACAGTACGCCTCTGCCAGCTTGCTCCTTGACATCCCTCGCCACAGCCACATCACACCTCACCTGAGAGACCTGCACTGGCTTCCCATCAACAAGAGGATCACCTTCAAGCTCCTCACCCAAGTACACAAAGCCCTCCACAACACCGTTCCAGCATACCTCAACAAACGGCTCACCTTCTACACCCTGAACCACCAGCTCCGCTCTGCCGACCTCACCCTCGTGAATTTTCCCCCCGCATCAGGAGAACAACCACCGGTGGCAGATCATTCTCCTACCTCGCCGCCAAGTATTGGAACACCCTTCCCATCCTCCTACGGCAGACCGAAGACCTACTAACCTTCAGGAGGCTACTCAAGACCTGGCTGCTGCTGATCGAGCAGGAGCAGCACCCCCCCCCCCCCAGCGCCTTGGGACCCTTACGGGTGAGTAGCACACTTTACAAATGTCCTGATTGATTGATTTGATCTGTTCATCCTGTTCAAGGACACAACCTACATGCATTCATTACTTAGCCAATCAGAAACTAACCTAAGACTTGTCTCTCTAAATGTTAAAAGGCTTAACCCCCCAATTAAACGTAAATAAATGGTAAACTGCCATTAGACTTAAACCCGATATAATCCAGCTACAGGAAATGAAAGTCGCCCATAAAGAGCTGACTACATTTGGGAAGAGTTGGAACAATGACATTCTCTGTTCCCTTATCAAAAATTAAAGGGAGGTGTTGTCACGTTGCTCAGATCTTGTCGGAGGTGGGTCAGGTTCACTCTGAGTTCTACAAATACCTTCTCCAAAGGCTGATGAGACTCTCGAATTTGAGATGAGGTTTCACTGATTGGCACTAGCCCCTGGACACTTCAGAGCTTAAAACTGAAGCACACAGGCCCAAGTCACTCTGTGACTCTCCCTCGCGTCATGAGGGGAAGGGCCATGAGGCACTTTTACCAGGTCGAGGAGGTCCCCACTGAAGTGCTATGAAATCCTCATCCTGGTAATGTTCAGCTCAGGCAGCCAGAACCATGCACATTTAGTGCATGTCTAGCTCCTGGTTGCTTGACCTGAACCAGAAGAGTGCATCTGTCAGGCTGACCTTTGTTCAGCCTGACAAACACTCTTCTTGCCTGGAAAAGGGTGGGCGGTGTGGCTCCTCAGCCAATATGGACGGGCTGCTGCTGCCATTCAGCACAATTTGAATGAAAATCTGTGAGATATGGGACATTCAGGAGCCCCTCATTACATTCTGTAAGGCTGCCCCTTCATTTTGTTTTGTGTTACGCAACTGATGCCCCACATTTCAAAAGAACAATAAAAAGGCATTTCCGGTCTTTTAATGTAAAGCTTTTTTACACTACAGTAGACACATGTTTAGCTTTCATTGACATCCTTTAAGTGACCACTGTGAATGTTCAATGGTGGAAGGATTTGTGCAACAAAATATGTCTTATTTTATTTTATAAATTGTATGTTGTCTTTTCGTTTACCATGTATTGTAAATTGAGAAGAGTGTCTTCATTTTTTTGTCTTGTTATTTACAAGTACCACAGCCTAATAAACTATGTTAACAGTAATCAACTTTATATGAAGGGTATTCCCGTCATTGGCCATCGAAGCTCTTTTAAGAAGAGAGTCTGGTGTTCCCTATACAATGCCAAGTAATTGGAGATAGGTCTTCTACAATTTACCTCATACACTACAATCAACAAAATAAGCCTCCACATGTGTTCTACTGATGTTTGTATGCTTTAGTGATGTTTTCAAATCTTTTGTATATAGATGTTCATGTTACTGCAAAACAATTTAATATTCAGATGTATTTCTGACATATTGAAATTTCCATTCACTTTCTGACTCGTTCATATATACTTGCTCTCCACACTTATGGGCATCACCTCTGCTTCCGCTTTTTCCACATTGTGCCTCAATTCTCTATTGTAAATCCCTCTTCCTGTAGTGTGATCCATTGCATTGCAGGTTTTTTGCATACATATATATATATATAGATACTATGACTCAAATTCCAATTCATACTGTGAGTGGAGGTTAATGATAAAGGCAAGATCTCTTTCAGTCAGCCACCTGCTGATTGCATTTGATGTGTGAAAATTGATTTTGTTTTCACAGCTCACTTTCCATCCCAGTGCTAAATGATAGTAACACTTTGAGCTTTCAAGCTGATCACAGCTGCAGCCGACCTAACACTTTGAGTGCAAAAAACAAACTGCAAATATTTCTGTTGTATACAGGAAAATATGTTTTGGAACATTACGAGAGTTTAAAATGATAATGTGTGCCGGCAGAATAACACTGCACAGAAAAGCAAACTCACTGTGTTTGAACATCCGGTCTTGTTACTAGCTGGGCAGAATGAATCAGTTATTTGTTCCTAGGATTTGACTGCAGGACCTGTAATATATAGTTATCAATGTGATTGTGCCTGTTCTACCAGTAAACTAAACCTGCTTACACATCAGAGCTTTAAGATTCACAATGTTCATAGATTTCAATGGTTTTATCATGTATAAAATTCTCATCAACTTTTCACGCACATTTTCTGCAACAAATGGGATGGCGCCCCCTGGAGTGACTGTTAACTACCAGATGATTGCAAAGACAAATTAGATCTCAACAGCTAGGTACTCTCAAAGCAAGGTTCATTCTAGGCAGCATTAACTAAATGTATGCAGTATTAGCCCTTGAGGCAGAAGCACGAACTGACCCAGCAGTTGATTGGTTGTATCGACATAGCTACATCAAGTTCGGTACCCTTGGCGGCGGTCACACTGGACGCCGCCAAGGCTTTTGATCGGGTTTACTGGGAGTATTTATGGGCAGTATTGGAGATCATGGGGTTCAGGCCACATATTATAACAATATTAACGGCTTTATATCATGGCTCTACAGTCAGGAACCTCCTAAATTGCTCTCTCACTAGGAGTTTTTTGACTCTAAGAAGGACGAGACAGGGCTGCCCCATTTCCCCATTATTGTTCGATATATATATCGAACCATTTGCCCAGATGCTGCGCCAAGATGATCAGATTATTGCTTTCCGTGCAGGTATATATGAAAAGAAAATTGCATTATACGCGGATGACTTAATAATATAAACAGTAGATCCAGCTGTTAAACTTCCCAGGGTGGAGATATTAGCAAAAGAATTTGGAGCTTTTAAGGCTATACGGAAATTAATGAGAAAACGGGATGATGTGCTGAAACATCTTAGACTGGAGAGAAAGTCTCCAGAGAGAGATCAGGTATCTCGGAATAGATATTATTAATTCATTAGAGGGAATACCTCAATCTAGAGAAGGTAGCAAAGGAACTCCTGCAAACACTCACCAGATGGAAGAACTTGCCTTTGTCATTATATGGAAGAGTAAACAATCAAAATGGTATTACTTCCCAAGTTGACATTCCTCTTTAATTGTGTCCCTCTTACTTTTCCCAAAGGCTTGATCGATAAAATACCTGGCAAATTGGGCAGTTTCGTCTGGGCAGCCAGGGGAGCACGATTGTCTTGGAAAACATTGGGGCGTAAATTGGGAAAAAGCGGGTTGGCACTTCCCAACTTAAGATTTTATTGCGTGGTTTTCAGTTCAAGAATTGCAGAGCTCTCTTAGGTACAGCGGGGACCTTGGAGTGGGGTGGACAATTAGAGGAGATGGTGAAGGAGTGGGGCTCAAAAGGGTTTCTTTACAGATTTGGGACAAAAAAATCTTTTAAAAAGTTAGACTGAAGACGCTTAAGGCAGCACTCACCATATGGGTAGGAATTAGGAACATACCTGGAATTGGGTACTTTTCGGATGGTGCACCAATATGGGACTCACCAGGTACACCATAATGTCTGCAAGACCAGTTAAGTATCCCACTAAGGAGGGCGGGAACTGAGCTGTGGGGCAATCTAATGGTGATGAAAGAGGTGGTGCCATGGGAAATCTTGAATGTAACGACAGGGGGTTCTCTCTTAAGGTTTAAATACTTGCAGTTGCTATCCTGGGGGGAGGCAAACAGGAGCGAGATTGGTAGAATCTGGGAGTTGGAAAATAGGATATAGAATGAGGCACGGAGAAGGAAGGAAGTTACATACTGGTATCGGACTCTGGTGTTCTCTGAAGACAAGACTCTGAAAGCACCATATGAGATCTGGGATGGCGCTATTCAGATGGCGGACCCACAGAGAATGTGGCAACTTTCTTTTAAACTACTCCATAGGCTGGTCAAGCCAGCAAATCTGAAAATAAATCATTTTTTACAGTCAACAGGCTGTATTGGACACCCCAAAAAATGTCACAATTAATAGAAGCCGTAGCCCCAAGATGTCATAGATGTAGAATGGTATAATAAGAACTTGATCTCTTACGTCCTATGATTACACCTGCGTGGAAACAGTAACCAGGAAACTGGTCAGGCTGGAACGTAGGACTATTTGTGTTGTTGCAAATAGCCTGGGGTGGTACAGGTCGGATGTCAGGCTTGACCTTGCAAACAATGTTTTTTTTTAATGTGTGCCTGCAGAATAACACTGAACAGAAAAGCAAACTCACTGTGTCTGAACATCCAGTCTTGTTACTAGCTGGGCAGAATTAACCAGTTAGTTGTTCCTAGGATCGGATAGCAGGACCTGTAATATTGTTATCCATGTGATTGTGCCTGTTCTACCAGTAACCTAAACCTGCCTACATGTCAGAGCTTTAAGATTCACAATGTCTATAGATTTCAATGGTTTTATCATGTAGCGCATTTTCTGCAACAAACGGGATGGCGCCCCCTGGATGGACTGAACACAACTAGATAATTGCAAAGACAAAATAGCTCTCAACAGCTAGGTACTCTCAAAGCAAGGTTCATACTAGGCAGCATTAACTAAATGTATGCAGTATTAGCACTTGCTCTGGGATAATGTATACATATATGGAACACCAAACGTAGTGTCTCAGTAAATTAAGCATCTCTTTAACACCTTCTGTGCTGATGACGAGCCCCGGCTCGTCATGCAGCACGGTGCTCGTGTGCTGGTGACGAGCCTGGGCTCATCATGAGCCGTGGAACGCTCACATGCGGGGATAATTCCCCCGCTGTGCTGAGCGTTCCATTGTGCGGGCTGGCTTATGACGAGCCCAGGCTCGTCACCAGCACACGAGCACCGTGCTGCATGACGAGCCTGGGCTCGTCATCAGCATCGCGGCGCCGTGCGCGGCCCCCCTCCCCTCACGCCGCGGGGGAATTAGCCCCACGGCGAAGGGGTTAAAGTGTTTTGCTAAGCAATGAATGAGGTCAAAATTCATGCTCAAATTCATTTGTTGGAGTACTTGTCTCAGCATTACCTGGTGTGTGGAATGTGATAAGATTATGCAGTTTTTACAATTCTGCAAAAGCAAGCAAGAACATTGACTCTTATATGTTCGGAGCATGTGGTAGGGATTAGGTGCTTAGGTCTGAAACTTATTTCACCCTACCTAGTGTCACACCCTAGCCTTTGCAGGCACATGAAATCCATTTGGTGCTTTACTTTGTCAGCCTGGAGGCCATCATTTCCTTTCACACATGGGTGTTTGTGTTAGCAAAGAGGGCTGCAGAACTGAATGGCTGATACCCTGCATCCAAATTACCAGTTTTATGTCCAAGCAAGCAGACCAACATTGGAGAATGTCCATGCTTATGGGTTGAAAAGTTGTATTCATACTGTAATACCAACCGACTCTCAAGGCAGTATCCGGAAATGTACTATGGGGATATGAACAATTTCAAGCAGTTGAATGATGGTATGAATTTGATGACTTCACAGTTTACAACTACTACTACTGATAATAATATTAATAATCATCATCATAACAACAATAATTCAGGGCCTAATCTAAACCGGCCACTGCCACTCAGTGCCCTCTCTTGATACTAACAAGAACCACAAGGCCAGTGACGGCAGGAAAACGTCACATTCAAAGGCTCCATGACAAATATAGCACACTTCAACAGCAAAGGTATGATTTGCAAGTGTGAATTTCAATTCTAGTGTGTGTGGCCACTGAGGAGAGCAAGTTGTGACACTGCCTTTCAAAGAACCATTTGCACACTCAATATCTGGGAGTTGAAGCACCAGCTTCGGATGTTTTAAGGCACGGGCAAAGTGGGCCATCGCTCAGGAATCCCATCTCAAAAGGAGCCCCGTTGGAGTTTATTTCTATCACCTCATAGCCACCCCATAACACTCGTTTCAAACTAATATTTTTGTTTTCATATTCACATGTCACCTCACAAACCGCCCATACAAGTCTAACATCTGAAAACAAACAGGTCCAAGCAAAAGATGCTTAAAGCTAACACCTGTAGAATACGGGGTCTGTAGTGTTTGCCAAGTCTTAAACTTGATTGAAAATTATGCAACACTACATCTCCTGTGCACAGCCCAAAATGTGTTCTTCAGGCATGGCACAAACATTTCAGCATTATAGCAGTGTGAGTTACAAATATTACATCGCTGTGAATCACAAGGTCTATATTTATGCGTCCATCATTTTGGAATTTCATTAAAAATTATTGATTAGAATATATTGTTAATTATTTAAAGGCTTTACCGTATGTGTTACTGCCCATAACTGCTTTTACCTAATAACGTGTTAATAAATGTGTTTATGATAACAGTGATGATTTTTTAACCCCTTGCATGCTTGTGACGGAACCGTTCCGTCACAAGCCTCGGGTGAGCTGTGCTTGTGACGGAACGGTTCCGTCACGGCCCGCTCGCCGCGCCTGCGCGGCGCGAATTCCGCGCCTGCGCTGACGATTTAATGGGCGAGCGGGTTCGTGACGGAACCGTTCCGTCACAAGCACAGCTCACCCGCGAGCCGTGACGGAGCGGTTCCGTCACAAGCACGGAACCGCCGCGTGGCCGCCCCACCTCCTTAGCGCTGCGGCGGAATAGCCGCCGCAGCGAAGGGGTTAATTCTATTGGTATTTCCTCCTCATGTTCTTAGGGCTAAGTCCTGGCAGATAAGTAACCTAGGATGTCTTATCACTGAAACTTTGTTTTAACTTGGGCCATTTAATTATTTTCATTGGTACTTATTAAAATGTTGCTCTTCCTTTCGATAGGGAGCAGCAACGGTTTTTTAGTGTCACAAGACAAAATCTAGAAAAATTCACATTTATATCCTGTTTGACTCTTTTACAGAATTACTGTTACAGTGGAGCTTCTGATGATCTTACCAAACATGACATCATTCTACATTAGTATGCCTGTTACAGTTAACTGTATTTCAAGATCTCATTGGGATTGTGCTACGGAATATCGAGGCTAGGAACGTGGGAAAGGGAGAGAAAAATTCACTTCCCTCTGCACGCTGTCCCCTCAATGGCGTCTTTCCTCTACTGCTCTTCCAAGAAGCACCACGGCTCTCCTAAGCCAATAACGATGCTGCTCTAATAATGACATAATTTTGATTGGTCTGAGCTCAGTGATTCGGTGCTCAGATAGGGATGGGGAGCCTGTGCATGTTCTCTACCCAGGCTGTGCATGACTGTTTGGTCAGTCCAAGATGGCCCGCCAAACTGTCATGCAGAGGTATGTGCATAAACCACTCTTACCCGGGCTGGCTGTGACAACAGCCAAGCCCCGTACTGAAACTGGCTTTGGCAATGAAAAATAAAATGATAATTACAGCAAATTATTTTCATTTCATTTGTCCTTTTTACACTGCTGAAAAGGGTAACTACAAAAAATATCGAATTCAAAATGTAGAATTACCAAATATAGAATGGACAAAATATCGAATGGACAGAATATAGTGGCTAAAAATATCGAATTGAAGGTAAGTAATATAATATCTATTTTTTAAAATAAAGAAAGTCAAAATATCGAAGTATATAATATAGGTATTAAAATATATCGAATTTTTAATAAAATCGATTTTTTTAAGTGTTTTATATATTAGTATATGTATGAAAAGTGTATATTATTTTTTAAATTTATTTTAAGTAATGATTTTATGTTATTGAATTTTTGCGTAATTTAATTCTGTAGCTGGTTGTGGGTTTATAGGGGAATAGGGTGGGAAGTAATTTAATTATATTAAATTAAATATTAATTTTTAGAAATTACTAATGATTTTTTATTTAATTTTGCGTTTTAGTTCTGTAGCGGGTTGTGGGTTTATAGGGGAATAGGGTGGGAAGTAATTTAATTAAATATTTTTATTTATTTATTGGTATTCATTTTGAATTAATTGTTCATTAATTTCTAATTGGTAATTCATTTTTATTAATTGATTAATTGATAATTCTTTATTTTCTGTAGCGGGTTTTGGGTTTAAAGGGGAAATAGGGTGGGGAGTAATTTAATTGTATTTAAGTAAATAATTGTTATATATGTATTGATATTGATTTTTCTTTTTATTGGTAATTATTTGTTAATTGGTAAATATTTTTATTAATTGTTAATTAATTTGTATTCATTTATTAATTGATAATTACGATACTTGTATACATTTATTTTCTGTAGCGGATTGTGGGTTTTTTAGGGGAATAGGGAGGGAAATAATTTAATTGTAATTAATTACATCTTAAAAATACTTTTTGTGTATTGAAAATTAATTTACTGTTAATGAATTATTAATTGGTATTAGTTTTTTATTATTAATTAGTTTTTGTTATTGAAAATTAATTAGTTGGGAATTAACTATGGATAGGTAATTAGTTTTAATAACTAATATTTATTTGTATGTATAATTGATTAATTATTACATAATATTAAATTGGCAATTAATATTAATTAATGTTTTCGTGGTATTGATATTTAATTTATTTTTAATAATATATTAAATCATTACTTTCCCTACTGTTAAATTCACTAGAGTGGGAATAGTAATTTTTACCCTCCCGCTATCCAACGCTTTCCCTACTGTTGCACTCACTGTAGTGGGAATAGTAATTTTTACCCCTACGCTATCCAACGCTATCCCTACTGTTGCACTCAGGTTTTAATGTCTTTATTTCGATAATGAAATCATAAAAGACAATTTTAACAAACATTTAAAACAATTTCATTATCACTACATATTACAAAATCTTATAAAAGTAATTATATCTATATATAATCAACAGTATAAAGACAATCTAGAATCCACAGTTAAAAAGTTATTAAACCATTATTGAAAGGAAACAAGACATTAATTTTAATAAATCTTAAAAATATGTTTAGCATTTGCTAAAAAGCCCTATACAATTTACACACTTTATTTGATCATGTGGCGATTGAATTCCTTCTTGCTCTGATTGCCCATGCCCAACCTAAATATTTGGCCAAACATATCACAGTAAAATCAGTTGTATTTGTTTTTAAAG
This sequence comes from Lissotriton vulgaris, assembly GCF_964263255.1. Lineage (NCBI taxonomy): Eukaryota > Metazoa > Chordata > Amphibia > Caudata > Salamandridae > Lissotriton > Lissotriton vulgaris. Next base: position 663,576,297 of record NC_141699.1, read on the forward strand.
CCCATATTGCTTCCGAGGATTTTTTACATTTCATGCGTTTAAAAATGGGTTTTAGCCATTTTGAACGGGGTTCTCTGTATTGTGGGCAGGCGAACAAGAAATGGCCCTCAGTTTCCTTACACCCGGGGCAGCGACTGCAAAGATTAGTAGTGTTGTTGTTCCAAGATGAGGTGAAGGAATTAAGGGGTAATGAGCCCACCCGAAATTGGTGGAACAGTTTTCTGTCCAATGGCCTGGAGATAAGATCCCAATATATCTCACGAGCCGGATCCAATTTAAATCTTAAAAAACGCCCCGTCAGATCTTCAGAGCTGGATGCATGTGCCAAAGAATGGCGAGTTGAGGCCCAAAATAAGCTCTTAAATTCCTTTTTCGGGGGGAAATTGTTAGTGCCTGGCGAAACCCACAAATGACTAAGACCCATATCACACAGGCTCTTTTTCACCGAGTGGAGCCAGGGGATTCGCTCGGAACCCCCAATTGCCTTCACCTCGGTTAACTCCTTTGCAAAGAGAGCCAACTCCTCCGTGGACCACAACCGCCTCCAGGTAGACACTACTCTATACCTTGCCATGTCTGTTATTGGAAGGCAACCCATGTCGTGGCAAAGAGGGATCAGTGGAGTTGATTGGGGAAGCCCCACCAGGTTGCGAAGAAACCTACACTGGATTTTGTACAAGCTCGAGAGATCCATAAAGCCCCATAACTCTGCCCCATAGAGTGTCGCAGCATTAATTTTAACATCATAAATTTGTAATGCGGGGGCAACCCTTTTGGTGATAGATTTCTTTTGCTCTCGCAGGAGGCAGCCAGTCAATTGGGCCAGTTTTAACTGCTGGGTCTCAATTTGTGGGTTCCAGGACAGACGGCAATCCAGAGTGACCCCCAGATACGTCATCGTGTCAACTTGTTCCAGGTTGACCCCGTTAAGTTGTACACTACTACGTATAGGTTTTTTCCTGGAGAAAACCATAAATTTAGTTTTCCCCACATTTATCTGGAGGTCATTTTGGTTGCAGTATTCCTCAAAGTGATTTAGAGCCCTCTGCAGACCCCCCCTCGTCTTTGATAAGAGGAGGGTGTCGTCCGCAAAGATCAACATTGGGAATTTAGTCCCCGCCAGGGACGGTGCATCCGTGTTAGTAGACCCGAAGAATTTCACCACCTGATCTATGAAGAGTAAGAATAGGGTGGGTGCGAGGACGCACCCCTGACGGACTCCTCGTGACACTGGGAATGAGTCCGTAAATTGCCCTTGTGCCCCCCATCTGACCCTGGCGAAATTATCTTCGTGTAGTCTAATAATAATTTCCACTAATTCCCCCGGCATTCCTAGGTCCCTTAATACCTGCCATAGTTTTCCCCTCGGCACCAAATCAAAAGCTGATTTCAAGTCTATGAAAGCAGCGAAGATGGTACCACCGCCAAGTATGACAGTCTTCCAGAAGATCATACAGAACCTCAAGACCTGGTCAATGGTACTTGTACCAGATCTAAAGCCCGCCTGTAATGGGGACAATATTCCTTCAAGTTCCATCCACCCAAGAACCCTCACCAGAATCATGCGAGCAAACACTTTCTGAAAGCAGTCAATTAGGCTAATCGGGCGGTAGTTCCCTGGGTTTGATCTATCTCCCTTTTTGTGTATGGGGAGAATCTCCGCCCCTTTCCATGTCTTAGGGATACGGGCACCTCTCGCTATAATATTAGCTATGCTTGTTAAGTAAGGTACCCAAAGGCCTGTATTTGCTTTGAATAGGTCTGCCAGAATTTGATCCAACCCGGGTGCCTTCCCCCTCTTTTTTAACCCTAATGCATACTCCGTTTCTGCTTCAGTAAAAGACAGGGTCGTATTGCCAGGAATTGTTACCGACAACATAGTCGATCCGGACAAGGAGTCAACAGCTACTGGGCAGAATTGGGTAGAGTAATGTTTAATCCAATCTTCTGGGCATACATGGTTAGACGGGGTACGAAACTCACCATCCTTTCCACATTTAACAATATCCCAGAATTTGGTCTGGTCGTTTGATTTACTGGCGTCCAGAAGGTCAGCCCAAAAATCGTCTTCCCATTCCTTCTTTGCCACCCATTGAACTTTTTTATACCTTTTCCTGGCCTCTTTAACTGCATCGGAATCTCTAGATGTAACTTTCTCAATGAGATAGCTATGGGCCTCTCTACATTCTCTATTGTACCATTTTGCTCTGGGTGGATTCAGGTGCCCAGTGTTAGACTTACATGGCTTTGATAAAATAATTTTAAGTTCAGAGAAACATTTGTCATGTAAGCCCATCATCTTATGTAGTTCGCCCTGGCCCCGCTCAACAGCAACAGCCCTCATATTATTTAAAGCATTTGTCACCACATTTTCAATATTGGCCTGTATCGTTACATCATTTGAAATTAATGACCACTTCACTCTCCTCCGATCATTTGATATGGTTACAACCTTGCCCCCTCGGATCAGGTTCCCCTAATCTCTGATCACACATTTTAAATTTCAGGGACAGGGGGTTATGGTCACTTTCTGGGCATACTATGATTTCCATATCATCAATTACACTCCAATATTCCATTTTTATAAAGATGTAATCAATCCGACTTTTCCTCACACCATTATCAAAAGTGGGGTTGGCTCCAAAGTCTGATTGGGTGCGACCATTCACAGCCCTTAAACCCCATGTAAGGCAAAACGCTGTCTAGTTCAGAGCGGCCTCCGTTGCTTTGACTGGAGTTTTATTGGAAAGTTCAGGGATTTTCCACGTGGCATCTTCTTCAAACCCCCAGTTGTCCTCCGGCAGATACAATGGCTCAATCGTACAGTTGATATCCCCTGCTAGAATGATAAGTGAGGCTTTATTCCAGCCCGTTAATAGTGTGTCTAAGGCACCTATCAACTTGGGGCATCGGCCGCCAGGGAGGCCTCTGGAATATATGTTGATAATAAGCATATCCTGCCCCCCTGCTTTGCTCAACCTTATAGCCAGTATATCAGGGTTATCTACATACAGTTCAGCAGCTGAAAAGCACCAGGCCTGCTTTACCCATGTGGTTAACCCCCCAGACGCCCGCCCCTTTATACCTTTTATTGCCGGTTTAGAAAAGTTTATATATCCAGCCATGTAAAACGGAGCTGTAGCCCACGTTTCCTGCAGAAGTACAACCTCGTAATTGCCTATAAACCCCAACCAATCCTCAGATACTAGGCGTGACTTGGCTCCAGCAACATTCCAAGACACCATATGTGAAGTTAGTGAGTCTGTCTCTGCATGGTTGTTGCTGACAGAGAGAGGGGATTGAGGACTCAGTAGGCAGGTATCTGTTGGTCCAATTTCTTCTGTGTTAGAAGAGGTAGCATTGGTCCCCACAGGCCCCCTCTGCGTCCTGATATTATGGGGCATGAACAGTTGCTCCTTTGCTAGTTTTGGGGTGGGGGTGGATGGGGTATACACTCCTTCAACTTCCACTGATACTAAGTTAGATAACTGGGTCGGTGCACATAGTCAGTCAACCCATTCTAAGTCTGACAGTGCTTCAAAATGGTTATAGAGGGGAGGGTAATATTGGGGGTAGTGTATTGCAGGCTCTCGAGGTCTTTCCCCTTTAACTCTCCATGGATTGTGGCCCGTAAGATTAGTTTGGTGTGTATGGGGGTAGAAGTAGCCAAGGTGTAAGGTCTGGACATCACCCAAGCGGGCGAATCTGGCTTTCCTTTGGATTCTATCCACTACCCAGGGGTCTCTGAATGAAACTAAAATACAGTCCCCTTCCAGGTCTTTTTCACCCTTTCCTACCCATTCTACTCTCCTTACATAGAGGATTTCGGTAGGGGACGACGGGGAAAGTGGGCGATGTTTATTCAACCAGAATGTGACCTTGTTCCGCAAATCCCCTTGGGATTCTTTAATACCCTCTCTAAGGGGGGCCACTCCTGTTAATACAATGGTGTATTGTGACGCTTCTGGAGGTAGGTTAACCCTCGGTGGATTTCGTGTAGTTCTATTATCTGTCCTCTTGTTCCTATCTGGATGTGGGGTTTTGTTATCCCTACCCAATGCAGGTGTATGTGCTGGGGTATTTTTTAGTTGTTTTGATACACCATTCGCTTGATGTTTTTTCCCCTGAGCGTTGTTGGCTGCCAATGGATGTTTGGCCTTAGGTGTTTCTTTAATAGGGACTCTACTAGCAGATGTTGTTTTTGCCCCCGTTTGTGGTTTCTTATTTGGGTTAATAGTTGATGTCACTGCGGGAATAGTTGTAGTTGTCCCCGTATTTATGGTTGTTCCCCCTGTTGGATTTGGGCCCCTCGACTTTGTACCAATAGCTGTTAAATTTTGTAGGAGGTCCATATTAATATTAATAGCTGCTTCTAAAACATCTATTTTAGCGGACATTATCCTGGTACTCTCTAAGACCGGAAGCAATAAAGTTTTAACCATTGCTTCCATTTTTGCCAACAGGACGTCATCGCTACTGAGACAGGTTGGGCAGGGGTTAGAAGACCCAGAATGGGCCAATGATGGACAGTACACTATTGGGGGTGCTTGAATGGTCTGGGAGTGGGAGGAGCTATTTGCAAAATCTATTTTAGGTTGTTTCTGTATCATGACTCCCTGTGGGCTTGAAACATGTTTTCGTTTTCGTGATACCCGATTGGTAATTACTGGTAGCGGGACAGGGGTACTGAGTGGGGTAGGGACATTTAATTGTGGGGTTCCTGGCAAACTACGCTTATCATTCTCGATAGGTAGGCTATCCACTTCTGTACTAGACAAATTATTGTCAGAGTTCAGATCCATATTTTCTTGTGACCTAGGTGGTATAGATTCGACCCCATCCACATGGACTATTATGTCGGCGTCTGATGTAGAAATACAGTTGAACGCTGCGTTGGTTAGTGGGCTTTTAGCACGAGCCAAAGCACCTATTGAGGAGCGTTTCCCAGTGACTAAGTCCAGGGACAATCTGTGCTCAACCAGTTCAATTTCTTTATCTAGTATTCCTGTAGCTCTGGTAATAAAGGCATCTAGGGGGCCTGAAACAACACCCTTAGAAGTTTGAATATGCACTAGTCGTTGTTTACCAGATCTCAGGGCCATATTTAGGAGCAGGTGTTAGAGCCTCTGGGTACAGTTTGACAAGGTATCTAAATATTTGAACCAGGACTCTAGGCCCAACCCAACCTCGTCCGACCCCGGACGGCCACAGACGGTCCCGCCCTTGTCCCGGGCTTCTCCCGGCGCCCTCCCGCGCGCTCCCGCGCAGCGGCGCTGGCCCTTCCCTTTTATTACAGTGGGATTGGACGTGAGGGGCGGAGCCGGCAGGGAGAGCAGCCCAGGTGGCCACGGGCGCGCGGGGACTCCTGGAACTTGGAGTCCACCGCTTCAAGCTCGCAGCCCTGCCGGTCAAGAGAGCAAACCAAACCTCAATGCCTTAAAGTCCGCTCCTAGCCGCGAAGCGGGACCCGCGAAGCAGGTCCGGCGAGGGGCAGCGGCGGAAGCAGGCAAACAGGCAACAACGGGCAACAACAGGCTCCCTCAGCTCCCTCCTCGGTCTCTGGAGCAGTAGGTCCGTCAATGTCCAGCAAGTTTGGGCGAATGAATCACTCACTTGAGTGGGAATAGTAATTTTTACCCTCCCGCTATCCAATGCTTTCCCTACTGTTGCACTCACTGGAGTGGGAAAAGAAATGTTTACCCCTACGCTATCCAATGCTTTCCCTACTGTTGCACTCACTGGAGTGGGAATAATAATTTTTACCCCTACGCTATCTAACGCTTTCACTACTGTTGCATTCTCTGGGGTGGCAATAGTAATTTTTACCCCTGCGCTATCCAATGTTTTCCCTACTGTTGCACTCACTGGAGGGGTAATAGTAAATGTTACCCTCCCGTTATCCTACGGTAAAAATATTGTATATATTTTATTGTTTGTAAATATATATACATGTATTAAAAAATGTAATTGAATGTTTTTTTTATAACTTAAATGAATTATTTAATAATTTTAAGGTTATTTCAGTACTTTTAAGTATGTTTTAGTTAATTAATTTTAAATTACTTTTAAGACATTTAAAAAATTCGTTTTTTTTGACTAACTGTATTTTTTAAAATGATATTTTTGATTCAATATTTTTGTACTTACCTGTTTGTAGATAAGAATTCGACATTTTTGCATTCTATATTTTTTCTTCAATATTTTGGTAATTCTATATTTGTGTATTCGATATTATGTCAGTGATCCGCTGAAAAGCAGTGGGGTGTTACTTCTCTGTCTTACTGGGGAGCCGCCGCTAGGCTAGGAGTATTGGGATACACTAATAACATGAACAGAATACAGAGAGAAAAAATATCGGAAGATAAGAGCATATAGAGGAGGAATCGATTTACTATTATTAACTCCACATCTACTTACCTTGAAGATAGATACATCATCAAGGTACACATATGTGGGATTAGGTACAGAAAATCTATATTTACTTATCTTTTGGTGTTTTGTCCTCCAATATTCTGTCTAAGATATTTGATGGCATCATGATTCATACCGTAATATTCTGTGGGCACTCTTTTATTGGCCTCCGATACTTATCATTTTACTTACTGCCTGAAAGCTATTTAAACCTAGACGAGCATGATACAACTAAAAAATAAAGCAATCAGTGCTGAGTTCTTTCTCATTCATGGTGATAAGATCCAGCTCCACATTCTAGTCTGACTAAAGAACATGCACCTAGAAATGTCTCTTTTTCCTGTCCATCAAATGGAAAGTCCGTGAGATTCCGAATGATCTCTGCCAGGGCTGTACCATAGGGCGCCCTTGCTCTGTAGTGCAGCTCCGTCCTAGGGATCCTGGGACATGAGGATGGCAGGGCCACCAATCATGTTTGATCTGAAAGTTTACTTACATGTGGTGCCCCCACATACTTTCCACATGTCTTTCGGCCTTTCAGCACTGCCTTTCTTTAATGAGCACATTAAGAAGAAAGTCTCGGAGGGCTTGTCACCAATTATGTCTCCTGTGTCTTATGAAACCTTTTCCACAAAACAACACTTTCTGTTCCAAATCAACCAGACCATTCAGGGTCCACCATTTCCCCTAATCCCAGCACATGCTAAACTCAAATCATTCACCATTATGAACACAGATGTCAAAACTAGATTATTTAACTGAAAAACGTCTTTCGCAGTCTCGGCTCACATAACCCATAAACCAAATTTGATGAAACAGGAGATCCGCAAGGAAAGAGAACATAATAAGAAACATCTTTCTTGCTCTGCCTTTAATCTGTGGAATTATCTTCCCTTTATTTGAGTATCTCCCTTGCACTTCTGACCTTCCCAAAACGAATGAAACCATTCTAACTCCAACACACGTGCATTCTCATGGGAAGCTGCCGTTGGGGATTTAATGTACGTTTCAGGAAAGCCTAAATGTGCTCTAAATGTTGTAGTTAGAACCCCTTACTGGTAATAACCCTAAAAATCATGTTTTTCCTGCATATATTCATTTACCAAATCATTGTCTCCTTTCGGATGCGATCTCTGTAAAGGTAACCCTTTGCCCTTTCCTCTATTCAACTGAATGTCTGAGAACTCCCTTTGAGCCTGCAAAAAGACACACCTGGGCGGGGTACTTTTACTATATATGCAGGCAAAAAGATCTAGAACATGTTTCAAACATTTACAATTTTTATAGAAAGCAGACAATTTTGACCAAAACTGATGTCATTCAATTATTTATTTATCTTTTTTTTTATTGTATTACCAATATTTTTCGATTTGGCGGTACTTAAGAGAGGTGCTGCCCCGCCCCTGACACTCTGAGCCACAATTGATGGCCTGGCTGCTCTGCCTTCCCCATTCTGTTTGTACCTTCCCCCCACCCCTACACCCTCAGGAATGCCACGACGACGCCCTGACCAGCAAGGTCGACTCCAGACATCTCGCATGTGTATTGTGATAGTGGGGAACAGATAGCCTCAGAGGAGTAGGTGGGCTAACTATGAAAGGGTGACTTTTCACACGGAAGCTGCAGCGGGGGCCCCCTGTCTTTTAGGTGAGCGCGAGGCCCTGGACAGCTGCCCACACTGCCCATGCCTAGCGCCGGCCCTGCTGCCCTGTACCAACTGACACTCTATAGCGAATGCTGGAATTAGTCTTAAAGCATGTAACATATTGACTTGAAAAGCTGTTTGTTGACTGTATATGGCAACGGCAGAGGTTAATTAATTACAGTAGCCTAGTATAGCCAGTAAAACGGCGTTCCATAAGAGAGGAGGCCGGGTGATACTCTCAGAATAGATTTAAATCTATTGAAATTGTACTTACCTCTCTAGTAGGATGCCAGGGGTAGCGTGGTGCCATTGCGTGTGTCCTAATGCCGTGCCACTGCTACTTGATGCTTTAAATACAGAGGGGTGCCAGCTTTGTTAAGACTGTACTTCAGATTTCCATATTTGTGGATAAGCATGAAAAGAGGACTAATATGTGGGTGCCATATTGAAATGGTGGATACTCTCTGAAATTAAGGGAATGCTGCTCTGAAAACTCCATGAGCAAAGGTAATGTTTCCCATTGTCTATGCTAAAGCATACCCCGAGTGCATAGATCTGATGATTGGGTTGGGTCTATATTCACATGCTGGAATGAAGACCGTATAATACAATCTAGCTAATGGTTAGTAGTCTGTGCAGAATAGTGCGCTCCTAATAAGGATATAAAAGCTTGAATTTTTATTAGTATAACCTTACAGATTGCGTGCATAAACATCTAGGTTTCTTGTGTTGTCTTGTATCCTTTTCAGTGTATACTGTGATGGAGTCCCGATGAAGGTTTTGCCGAAACGCTCGTAGATTGTCAACAAACCGCCACCTTTTCACATCGTTTTGACATATGTATAGTACATTATAAGGAATCAATGACTATATACCATTTATCGATGTGACATATATGTTATGAAGGAGTGATAAACATTCAATCCTTTTTTGCATGAATGTATTACTTATTTATTACTTTTTCATGTATTCACTGATATCTATGACATCAAACAAACACTTTTAACAAAATTCAAACAAAAAATATATATGTAAAAAATATATATTTATGGAAATAGGATGCTTTCCTCATAACTATCCTAGATTGAACTTAACTTGAAGTTAAACGTGGAATCTTTAAGAAGTGCTAATATACTTCTTCAAAATCAGCTACTGTGTTTGGAATATTTTTGAAAATATTCCTTGTCACTTTATTTTTTGATTAATTTCAAAAACTGATGTACATAATAGTGTATATAAAAAAAATGCTATTGTTAAAGATGTCCTTACATTTTGTTTACTAATTTTTATAAAAATAAATATTGGGCAGCACTGGAATTGTTAGTACGACCATTTCTGAAAACATCAATTTCTTTGCATTCCAGTGAATTCCATATTTTCACCTAGCATAAAAAAAATTCTGGGGGGGGCGTGGCTAGCGGCCGTTCATGGCGGCAGCTTAACAAAGGAGCTCCGGGAGTGAAGCAAAATCCCCCGGCACATTAATCCGTTGCAAGAAACACTCCGAAGGGGCAAACTGGGTCTAGGACCGAGGAGTACCCAGCAGGGAAAATTTAAAAGCCGGTTGACACCGGGAACCGAAGAAACGATATACTGCGTGGTGGGGCCCGGGGAAGACGGCGAGCAGCGGCCTATCCCCCAGCGGAGATCCGGGCAGAAGTGAAGAGGCGGCCGGGCCCTGGCGCCGGAAACGAGCCCTGAAGCAGAAACCAAGGAAAACGCTGTCCACGATAGAGGATTAAGCAACATCAGCCGCAGCACTATAACTATCAGAAGGGCTCCACATTAAACCAAAGGTAACACGCGTCGCGCAGAGACCCGCAAGAATAGCCGGTGACACAGACGGGTAAGAACAGGCCATCGAAGGAGCTGTCATAGGCCTTGGCACGAAGGCACAACGCCTTGGGAGACCGTCCCCCCGACTCACATAGGGGGCTGTGGAAAGACTTTTGGTGAAGGACACCTTTTTGGCAAACCGGTAGTCGGCCCATAGTGCCTACCTGCCCCATATCTAGCCCTGGCTAGCAACAAAACGCAAACGACCCGGAGACTGCGGTCGAAGAAGAGGCAAAGCAACGCGCAGGAAAATCCTGGAGACACGGTGGACACAAGGCGTAAGGGCGAAGGAGACCTGGACACGCACAATATGTCGGGAAGAGGCCCTAAACACAGCCTAACGCAAGCTAAACTAGATAAATTCACCTACGACAGGACCAACCCTCCCCAGGCGGAATCTCGGAACTCCACAGGGAAAACACAAGAAGGGGATGGGACCAAAAAAGCAACGCTGGAAGATGTAATGCGGGCCCTAGCGCAGGTACAAACGACGGTGGGCTCCACAGCAACGGAAGTCACCCTGATTAGAGCAGACCTCCAAAAAATGAGCGAGAGAGTGAAGCAGGTGGAGGTGGTGACAAAATCCCTAGTGGAAGACTTGTCGGAGCTTCAAGGGGCATTGGAGAAGATAGCGTACGAAAACAAGGCCCTCAGAGACAAGATGGACGACCAGGAAGGGCGCTCTAGGAGGAACAACATCCGAATACTGGGAGTTCCGGAATCAGAGGGGAAAGCGGCAATGGATCTCTATGTGGAAGAATTGATTAAGACACACTTGAATCCGAAGGGCCTCTCGCACTTTTTCTCAGTGGAGAGGGCCCACAGGGTGCCCGGTGGGAAACCAAAACCGGGGGCTCCCCTGAGACCGATCCTGGCAAGACTTTTTAACTTTCGAGACCGAGATACCATCTTACAGGCAGCGAGGGTATCCCAGGCTATTCAGATCTAGTACTCAACGGTAGCCTTCTTCCAAGACTACACCACCGAGGTGGCGCGCCGGAGGAGGACCTTCCTGGACGTTAAAAGGGCGCTACGAGCTAAGGAGTTGCCCTATTCCATGCTGTTTCCGTCACATCTCAGAGTAGTGGCCGAGGACAAGGTATGGTTTTTTGAGACACCGGAGGCGGCACAGGACTGGTTGGAGGGCTGGAGACCAGTGGGGCATCAGCACCGTCCTAGTAAAAATGCCCAACAACACCGAGACAATAGCCGAGAGGGATCACAAACATCCGGAAGAGGGGGATCGAACAGGTCACCGACGCCTGAATTCTAGGGAGCGGAAGGAGGCATAACACCATGATTTCTCAGTGTCAGCCACATAAGAGACACACTGAGGAACTCTGAAAAATGGACACGCTTGAACACTGGCCTGGGGAGCTCGGAGGAGGGCAGGGTTGTCCCCTGCTCCGGAGGAAACTCCACCCCAGCGCGCAAGTAATCTTTTGAAGGGATGGGTTAAGCACTCTGCTATGTTGGGGAGGCGGACGGTTGATAGCCCGTTAAGCAGGGAGGCAAGGAGGGGGGAGGAAGGGGGGGTTTGTTTAGAAGTTACTGAAGTTCCACGAATAAGGTCAAATTTTGTAAAAGCATGGTTTAAGCCACATCAGTGACGGGTACACCCCGGGATCGAGATCCGGTTTGCATCGCCCGAGCTGTAAGATAAACAATGCATGACGTTCAAAGACAGGCACCTGAGGAGGGGCTGCGAAGATCACAAATAGTGCCTCTCCGACTTATGTCCTGGAATGTGCGAGGGCTGGGAGATAAGATAAAGAGAGGGTTGGTCTTGAATGCAGTGAGAAGGCAGGGACCGGCCTTGGTGCTCCTCCAAGAAACGCACCTCACTGGGGGGGCAACTAAAGCTCTCGATAGGAAAGGCTATAAAATGGTGGCACATTCAGAGTTTACCACGGGTTCTAGGGATACGGGCATACTGGTGAAAAAGTCAGCCCAATTCATCACATTAAGCACCAAGACATACACACAGGGATGTTTCGCGGCACTCCAAGGACAGTGGGAGGGGAGACTAATGAACGTGGTATCAGTGCATGTCCCCCCTGCACTTCATACGGTCATGCTACCAGCACTGGGTGAATTCCTGCTGAACTTACCCGAGGGAGACATAATAATTGGAGGAGATTTCAATGCAGCAGCAGATTCACTAGTAGATAGGTTCCCGGCAATGCCCCAAACGGGGGGCACATCACGTATTCGGAGATTCTTAACCGCAATGGGACTAATAGATATATGGGGTTATACTCACCCTGCTGCGCGACAATACACTTATCACTCCACAGTCCATAACAGTCTGTCACGGATCGATTACTTTCTTGCGTTGGGAGATGGGGTACAAAATGTAGACACTATCGATATATACCCAAGGGGCATATCAGATCACTCCCCGGTCACACTCACATTATCCACTCAGGAGAAGTCATGTAGGCGGATTTACCCAATACAAGTTACATAGCTCCGAGTTCCCAAGGTGCGTAGGGCACTCAAGACAACAACATCACACTACTTCGCAGAGAACACCACGTCAGTACGGTCACCCGCGGTTTTGTGGGAGGCGTACAAGACAGTGCTCAGGGGACAAGCTATAGCATCCATGGCGGGACATAAAAGAGAGCGGCAGCAAGAATTGTCCGAGTTGGAGATAGCACTGCACGCTGCAACTACGGCGCATGAGGCGAACCCTACTCCAGACACATCCCATGCACTACTCCTAAAACAACAGCAGTTCAGGGACCATGTAAAGCAACAACCAGTGTCCCAGATAACAGAGACGACACACAGGATTTATGACATAGGGGACAAGGCAGGTAAAATGCTGGCATGGCTTGACAAGAGGGGAGGGAGTACCAGAGGTATACAGCGCATTAGAGATAAACAAGAAAGGGTGCACACGAGTCCCGAAGAAATTGTGGGGGGCACTAGCGGAATATTTTGAAGGAGTATACACGCCAGAAACCGAGGTATCAGCAGACAGGGCACGCATGATGTTGGAAAACATCCCCCATAAGACACTGATGTCAGAAGCGGTGACGGAATTGGAGGAAGACATCACAGAGGAAGAGATCCAGAGAGCAATACATGCTATAAAGCCGGGAAAGGCGTCAGGTCCCAACGGTATCACTGTAGAATGGTACCAGGTAGCGTCAGAAAGGCTCAGTGGGCATTTGTTAAATATGTATAGAGACAGTTTTGAAAAGGCCGAACTTCCGTGTGATCAACGGACGGAAACTATAGTTGCAATCCCCAAACCCGGCAAGGACCCGGAAATGTGCATAATATATCGCCCAATCTCCCTACTCAATGCCAAAGTAAAAATCCTGGCTAAACTCCTTGCCACCAGGCTGATGGCCCATCTCCCGCAAATCATACACCCAGATCAGTCCGGCTTTATGCCGCACAGAAATACAGCCCTCAATTTGCGTAGGGTGCATAGTGTGCTTGCCAGAGCGGATACACTATTGGAAAAGGCGGTCATACTGGCACTCAACGCAAAGATGGCATTCAATATGGTGGAGTGGCAATATTTATTCGAAGTCCTGGTCCATATGGGAATTGGCCCCAAATTCGTGGCTTCGGTCCGACTATTATACACCAAACCAGTGGCGCAGGTGGTGGCGAATGGCCATATTTCGCAACCATTCCAGTTGGGAAGGGGAACCCATCAGGGTTGTCCATTAGCGCCTTTGCTCTTTGCGATTCACTAGAGCCATTGGCAAATCGAATACGCTCCACTCCACTACTAAAGGGGATCACTTTGTCGGAAGGGTGGGAGGACCGTCTGTCACTTTACGCGGATGACATGCTGGTGTACCTGACAGACCCGGAACGAAGTACACCGGCACTGTTGACACTATGCAATGAATGGGGGAAGATATCAGGATACACCTTGAATTGGAATAAGTCGGAAATATATGTACTGCAAGGACTGACCCCCACACTGTGCGAAAATTGCCCTCTGAGGGTGGCAGGAACATCCTTTAAATACCTAGGTGTACATATAACAAAGGTTCCAACCGAATTCTTTCAGAAGAACTTGGCACCCCCGTTGGATCGATTAAAACATGATGTTAAATACTGGGTGGCGTTGCCACTGACATTGTTAGGTAGAGCGGCGCTATATACGATGATGTCATTGCCTCGGTTTTTGTACAGCCTGGAAAACATGCCATACCCGGTAGACAAAAGATATTTTGGAAAAATATCGGCACTGATGGCAGGCCTCATGTGGAACAACCGACCGGCATGAATAGCCCAGGCTAAGTTGCATAGGGGGTGGTATGACGGCGGTATTGCTTTGCCGAACCTGCACCTCTAATACATGGCAGCGCAACTAAAACCCATAAACCAGTGGCTGCATGCATCTCAAGAAGACCCAGCATACAGAGCGGATAGGGAGCAATTAGGTACCCATAATATACTGGCACCTCTATATGATCACAGGAAAGTACGCATGCTCGAGGGGCCCACAAGACTTACCACATCGCTGTGGCATACAGCACAGACAAAACTGGGCTGGAAGTGGAAAATCACCAAACTTATCCCATTGTGGGACACGCGGGCCCTGGGAAATTTGAGAAGCAGTAAGGGGTTTACGTTATGGGATAATATTGGATTATCCACAGTGGGAGATCTGTGGGACAAAGACACTGTAATCCCCTTTGACCAGTTGAGGCAACAATACGAGCTGGGCCCACAGAATTGTTTCGCTACATACAGGTGCGGCACGCTTTGCTAGCAGCCATCCCACACGGCACGAAAGTCCCAGAGGCATCGCCACTCGAGGACCGTCTCCTTACGGATTACATGCAGGAAAGAGCGACATCCCTCACATATCGTAAACTGTTAAATAATTTAGAGGATCCAACAATAAAACTGAGAGCTAAATGGGTTGAGGAACTAGGGGAAATGGACAAATTTGAATGGAATGCAGCATTGGCATCTCCTAAGGAGGTGTGCATATCGTGAAAGTTCCGACTCATACAGCTTAAAATCTTACATAGGGTTTATTACACGAGGAGGGTGCTCCACACAATACAGAGGGCACAACATCCATACTGTCTTTGCGGGTGTGGGGATGAAAGAACATTTTTGCGCACTATTTGGGATTGTCCTTGCATTCAGGAATTCTGGAGACAAGTCATGCGTACCATCTCGCAAGTTATGGAGGTCTCCATGGTTCCGGAACCTCGGAAATGCCTGCTCAACATATGGGGGCCCAATGACCTTTCCGGACACGGACAGCAATGGTCCACGATAGGTATGGTAATAGCTAAACGTGACATTGCACAGAAGTGGGGAGCGGTAGACATTCCAACATTAACACAGTGGTGCGAAAACATGGACAGAGTTATGATAGTAGAGAGGACTGGATACACTAATAGAGCATACCCGCACAAATGGAACAGGATATGGACCCTATGGAACAAATCCAGGGGGGACATATGTGAACCACTGGAGGAAGACGACACCTTGACATCAGATGAAGAGGGGGAGGATGACTAGGGTATGGGATAGGAGGGATCGAGGCAGGGATTCGAGGTAACAAAGGGGTGTTTATATGGAGCAGGGAGGTGAGGGGGGGTAAGTAAAGTAACAATTGACCATTGTGAATAATGACCCCATCGTGGCGGAATATAGAGATAACAAACTAAATGATCTCTGAGCTACCTACACAAAACGAACGCCAGGCGATCTAATCAGATTAGGGGGGATATAATCGCTCTTGTGGAACTGATGCCCGAATGTGGTAACTTTATGTTTATATTGTTTATGTTATAAAATATAAAAATGACACCTACACGAATCCTCACTTAACTAACGGGCTAAATACACACACCAATATTCATGCCGCCGCACCTCCGGGTTGGAGGCTTATGGGCTGTGTAATTTCGAACATACTGCTTATGAGAAATAAGATGGCGGCCAGCCCTAGAGGTTGTAGGCCAGAAGCTGTGTATTTTTTATTAATGATAAATAAAGGTCTTTTTAAAAAAAAACATTCTGATTCTCCATTGGACATTCCTATAGTTAATTAAAAATTTTCCTCGTGTAACATAATTCAGCCATGGTAGCTTCATGCATTTCAAATACCATGTTATCTCCTGAACAAATGATGTAAACAATGTGTTTCTAAGTGGTTTACAACCACATTGTTACTTTACTCTTCCTGTTGAGCATTCGTGGCGCACAAGATCACAGAGGTTGCGCATTCACTATGATTCCAGCTCATATCTTTGCTCCACCCACCCAGTCACTTTTGAATCGTTTACCATCTGCTTTACAGTGCACAGCCGGCCGGCCTTTGGCATTATTTGTCCGGGCAATTCAGTCAGTTGTGCTTGTTAAACTGGGTTTGAGGGAGGGGGTTGGGGGGCAAACCAAAAAATCAGCCATAGCCTGTAACAGCCTGTTGCAGCCTGCTACAGCCTCACTCATTTGCTTCATAGTCACAGGCTTCATGAAGGCATGCTGGGGGATATTTAGTAACATCATCACATCAGAGGGCTTCGAAAGCCAGGAGGACCTGGACAATTCTGTTGCAACACGGCAGAAGGATACCAGAGGAGGTAGTGGTAAGGAAGCACTTAGTGTACATCACACTGGGTTTAGCCCGTCCCCAACAATGCGGCCCAGCTAGGCTGTGGTGCAGCTTGTGGGACTAATAAATGCTCCACCCATACCCTACCTACACCCCTACCTACCTACTTCAAAGGACCACTGTAAGACCTTTATTGGGATCTGTGATACATAATTCGCAGAATTTGACTTAGAGAATGAAGGAAGGTGGGTGGTGTGTTTTTCTTCACATGCCTGAAAATGTAGTCATGTTATGTTACCATTACGTGTCTACATCAACTTGTATGACCCCTGCCAAGTATCTCCAGGTCATCAAGCCAGGGTCCCAGGGTTCATTTATAGAGACTGTTAATGATATAGATTGGCCAAACCTGGGCTAGGCTTAGACTTCTGGCAAAACAGTGTGGGAACTTGGAAAACATTGATTCCACTTCTTGGGAACTTAGAAAAGATGTGTTCAATGCCTGATTTTGTGCGCATTGTGCTTATTGTTTTGTTCGATCTGTGCTGAACTGGTTTTGCATCTCTGCTCTGCGGTGTTCCAGTATTTATCGTCAGCAGAATAGGATATACACTCATAGTTCGATAATGCTTACAAAAGCACCAAGAGGAAAGGGAAAACAGACACTAAAAATTGCCAGAAAAACCTGGTTATCATTGAGCCTGCTGTTAAATTTGCTGACATTAAACAGGTGATTCTAATGAACGTCCCGTCCCAGGCCCCGGAGATGAATTCTTCGGATATTCTAGGTCTTTCGGACTCCGATCAATATATGATGACAACTGGTCATGAAATGGGCATCAAAAAATATTTTATACACAAGATAGTGGAGGAAATTTCTACTGGAGCTCCCTGTTGTCCTGATAGAGTTGTATTTCAATTATTATTTAACAAAAAAGTGAGGCTTGCCAATACTATTGTGACCAAAATTAGTTCAATGCACTCTCAACAAGTTTGAGTCAAATCTAGTGGCTGAGAGGAAAAAATTGTCGGTCAACAGAGACAATACAGTGTCAGGGAACAGCTCCGGTCCCAGGCCCCACCATGTCTCATTGTACCACCCCCTAGGCTCCTAAATGTAACACCTTCCAAGTTCATCACTTTCCCTACTGATGCAGAGACTAGAGTGGGAATAGTAAATGTGAATCCTCCGAAGTCCTGCACGTTCCCTACTATTGCACTGACTGGAGTGGGAATTGTAAATGTAACCCCTTTGAGGTTCAACGCTTTACCTACTGTTGCACAGACTGGAGTGGGAATAGGGAATTTAACCCCTGCAAAGTTCAATGCTTTTTCTACTGTTGCACAGATTGAAGTGGGAACTTTACTTTTACGAAGGCCAACACCTTCCCTACTGCTGCACAGACTGGAGTTTGAATGGCGTATTTTTTATTATCTGATTTAAACACTTATTTTTAAAATTGTTGAAATATATATTATTGTTATTTGTTTGTTCGTTCAATGTTATAATATTTGTTTACATATACATATATTTAAACAAAATTGTAATATCTTTAATAATTGTTTTGTCATTTTATTGTTTTTTACATTTAATTAATTTGGTAATTAAGTTTACGTTTTGTACTTGTGTTGTCATGTTTTTTATGTTTATTTAAATATATAAATATATATATTTATAGTCATAACTTAAAAACAATAATGTAAAAAAGTTAATATAAATTAAAATGTATATTCTTATTAATAGTGTTACCTTATATATACATATAAAACAAACAGAAAAACGGACGCCGGAACAATACGGGATATACATTATCACACCTCTGTATTAACTCTGGAAGCTTTAGCTGCACAGTCAACTAATATGGATATTCAAATAGACATTTTGGGTCTCATGGCGAATGCAGTAGCAGGAATCGAGAATAAACTAGCTGACCTAAATAAGTTAATAATAAAAGTACAAAAGGAAAAAGCGTCAACTTGCATAGAATGCACATGTGCTCCAATAATAAACAAACTAGTACTCATACCGGACATAGTAAACACAATATTGGAGGATGCCAAAGAAGCAATTTATAAATAGAAAGCATAAAATGGTAAGGAGAAAGGAAATCAAACTAGTAAAAAATCAATCTCGAAAACATACAGGTTGCAATCGACAAAATTGTCTATTGAGTATAGTAAAATGCCAAATGTGATTAATCAATCAAACACAATCCACGACATAAGTGAAAATAAAGCAAGCAAAAAATCAGGAGACTCGTCAAATAAACCGAACTCAGAAGACGAGGACTTGGTGGCTTTTGAACTAACAAAGAGACAGAAAAAGAAACTGAGGAAAGCAAGAAAAAGGGTAAATAAGGAATGCTTTATGCAAAATGAACCAGAAATAATCAAACCCACTAAAGAAAGATCACAAACTCCAGAGCCCAAGAACTCCAGAACTGCAAATACTTTGGACCAAAAGAGTAAAAAAAGCAAAACACCACAAGGAGGAGTTAACGGAATGCCTCAAACAAAAGTGGCAAAAAAGGCTGAAGGAGAGAAAAAATACTATGATATCTTCTCAAAACCATCTGCCCTCAGCTCCAAAGTGACTGAACGTAATATCATTAGTGTAACTGAAACTTCCGTCCAAAACACCTGCTCAAGTGAGGTCGAACAAAAAATAAAATTTGAAGCACAAACAACAAATACAATTATTGTAAATGGCTGTTCAATAAATGATCGCACTTTTTCTGGACTCCAAAGCAACCAAATCCAGCGTATGAATAAGGAAAACAGCGCAAGGCCAATTCAGAACTTTGGGGCTATATTGTCTTATGAGAACGACGCACAAAGCCAGATGAGTCCACCTAACCGAATTCTGAACGGCCAGCATGAAATAAACACGTCCAGTCAACTTAGAACTTGCAACAAACAAGGCGTTCTCCCAGATTGGAGAGGAGTGGGAAATATCGGAGTAACAGTAAATTGTTCCAAAAGAAAAGAAACAACTGATGATTTGATTTATGAAAAAATGAAGGATAACTTACTCATTGTAAGAAGTAGGCAAATCACTTATACAGAAAACGGAAGAACAAGGGAAAAAATAAGTGAGACTATGCCTCATAAAAAAAAGAACCACACAACTAGTCCTTAAGCCATTATACGAATCAAGAGGACCCCATGACATTCTAAATAGAGGAAATATCCTCCGGTTAATGAAAAACTTACCAACTCTTGAAAGTATAACAACTCAAGACATTGAAACAGTGGGATTTCAGCCAAATCCTGAAGGCACACTGCCACTACCATTGATAACAGTACCTGCAGGCTAAATAGCGGACTCTATCCTGAAAGAGCATGGATGTTTTCGTGATTGGGGTATATTAATAAGCCAACTCCCGCCATAGGTTTATCCAACACCGCTATTAAATATGGGAAGCATTACAAAAAAATCCCAGTCTGATGAAAGTAACACAGTTTTCTCCATATTAAAAAACCCGTTGGGAAAAACCAGTCATGAAGCCAAACCTTGTTCTATTCCGGTAGAGAAAGCGCACAGAAAAGAGGCAAACGAACACTGGATAATGGCATCCCTCCACGCTATAAAGGACCACTGACCAACTTTACCGCAAGATCAAACGCAAGAAAAGTCTATGGTCCTTTCAAAATTGAAGATATGCTCATGGAACATAAATGGGATCTGTGGACAAGGGAGGGAAGCTAAAATTCAAGGTTTCTCAGCTCAAACTCAAATAATACTACTGCAGGAAACATGGGCTACCAACCCATTTATGTTAAAACATCATACAGGTTACTTTGAACCAGCTATTAAATATCAGAAATGTGGACGTCCCTGTGGAGGATTAGCAATCTTCGTATCAAATGACCTAGATGCGAAACATGAGATAATTCATACAAACAACCCAAACCTTCTCGCATTAAGAATTCGTTATAAAGCCTGTAAAAGTATGCCATATAAAACTCTCACTCTAGTAAACGTCTACATACCACCGAAACTGATCTTAAAGAAAGTGTTGACTACCGCCCTGAATGACCTATTACTGGAGCAAATTTTGGAAGAGCCACTTGCTGATTATATTGTAACAGGGGACTTCAATACAAACTTGTTAATGCCTTTGGTACGGAGTGACTTTGTCCAACTACAAAATCAACAATGGGCGATTCCCGACCCGATAACGGAACATAAAACCGTCATTCAACAAAACAAAATAGGGGCAAATTTGGTGAATGATATGGAAGCGTTGAGCCTTAGAATATTGAATGGCAGATTTCCAACGGACTCTCCACCGGCTTGTTCATTTCATTCTAAAAATGGTACTTCACGAATTGACTATACGTTGACGTCTTTATCTATTTTCAACAAGGTGATATCCTATACCTTGAATAGAGTTACGGACAGCGATCATAGTCAGCAAATTATTGAGATAAATACATTGTGTCCAAAATCTGAGACCTTCCTGACAATCCCAGGCGAGATCTGTACCATTAATTATCAGAAACTTATATGGAAACCTGGTAATATGGATGAGATCACGGCAAGGGCAAAAAAACTAGTGACAGAATCTATGGAAGAAAGCACAAACATAAATCTCATAGAACGATGGGAAAGGTTTACCCATAAAGAAGTCACTGATACTACCAAAACAGCAGGTGTACAAACAAGGAAAGGGGCAAATAGCAAAAAAAAGAGAAGGCAGAGAAAATGCCATCTGTCTCTCATACGCCGTAAGGAAACTCAGATGTACCTGTAACAGGCTGAGGAGACAATTAAAGAAGTCACCATACAACAAATAAAAAGCTGGTTTACTGAGAAATACAAACAGCGGCTTAAAGAAATGTATTTGAAATGAAAAGAGCAAAGCAAGACAAGATCTGTGGACAAAAATATTCCACGCAAGTACATTGGCAAACTCAAGGGAGTTCTGGAGACTAATTAATGGCCTAGCTATACCTAATAATTTGGAATTGGAACCAGTCTTTCGGAAGAAGAATGGGTGATATTTCTCAAAACACATCTAAATCCAAATCATCCATCTCTGATACAACGTACTGTTGATGTAAGTTCCATAAATGTTGACAAAGAAGAAGATAGTGAGATTCTTATAACCAATAGTCAAGTGGCAAGTTTGATAAAAAAACAAAAAGATGGTGCCCCTGGTCCGAATGGCATCCCTTTTACACTTTTCAAAGATGCGCCCGATTTCTGGTAACTTTACCTTACGGATGTTTTTAAGGAAGTGGTCCAGAGTGGACAAAATCCCGAAATCATGGAGAGGATCACTTATAACACCCATATTTAAGAAAGGAAACTGGCAACAGCCAGAAAACTATCGCTTAATTACTTTACAGGACACGGATGCTAAGCTGTTTGCCGGAATTCTATTGACAAATCTAACGGACTGGGCAAAAGAAAATCAGGTATTACCCCCAAACCAGACAGGCTTTGTCAAAGGCCTCGGTAAGACAACAAATCTTTTAATATTGGCAACATTAATTGAAAAAGCAATACTAGCTAAACAACCTTTATATTTGTGTTTTGTAGATTTTAAATCTGCCTTTGACTGTGTTGATAGAGATCTTTTATGGGACAAACTTGCCAAACAAGGAATACCAGAAACACTGTTAAAGATGATCAAGCTGTTGCACTCTGAAACTTGGGTTAGGGTGAGGACGGGGAACGGCTCATCATTAACCAAAATAATTCCAACATCGAGTGGTCTTAAACAGGGTTGTGTGTTGACATTAACGCCCACCCTCCAAGGTTAGCTCAAACTCAGATATCAAGCTTATTGTACGCGGATGATGTCATACTCTTAAGTTGTACAAAGGTGGGGATGCAACGACTGATTGATGGCATCTCTAAGTATTCTGAGGTAAATGGTTTGCATGTAAACGAAGCCAAGACTAAGGTGATGGTAAGAACAAAAAAAGGGTGATTAAAACACGCACATAAATGGATCATGCAAGGAAAAAAACTGGAACGTGTAGCTGACTACAAATACTTGGGAGTAAGTTTCAACGATAACGGCAAATTCGAGATACAAAAACTCGATATTACAAGGAAAGCGAACTCCCTCGTCGGTGCACTTAGAACAATCCAGAAAGCCATTGGAGAGTTGTCTTATCGTCCCTTATTAAAAACAATTGCAGCAAAATTATTGCCTACTTTAACTTATGGCACTGAAGTGCTCAACAGGAATGACGCAGAGATCATCAACAACTCTGTCGCTAAATCGTACAGAACTTTATTTTCCCTCCCAATGAATGGCTCACAAGCCCAAGTGAGGTTGGAATTCGGGTTAAATAACCAAGGTTATGCAAGGAAATGGCACACATTGAAAGTGTGGTACAGAATAAAAAACGATCAGGACAACGAAATGTCTCGCCTACTGTGGTTGGAAATAAAAAATAACAGGAACCTAACCGCCAGCTCCTATTTAAATCTAGCAATTGAGGAGTTTGGTATAACATCTATTTGGAACACCACAGTTGTCCAGGAGAGTTTAAAAAAACAGTAAACAAACTTACGGATTATCACTCCTTGATAAAGGACAAAGATATCTTCGTTAAAAGAAAGCATGTTTGGCCAATTGTGAATGGCTTCAAGAAGAAAAAGATTCAAACCTACCTGGAAACTTCAGGGTCTGAAAAAAAATGTTTTATTATTCCTAGGTTTGGCTATTTTCCAGGCTTATGCGACTTGGCACCATGGAAAAGATCTGTTGATAACCGCCTATGTAGACTATGTAAATTAGGTCAAGAAGACATTCTGCACCTATTGTGTCTTTGCCCAGACCTCGAAGTTGAAAGACACTTAAGAAATTGTTTAATGAACGTGGTGTAAGGACTCGTAGGCAGGCATTAATGGCAAGCTTAAATCCAGAAGACCTACCAATTAATTAATCTTTTGTTAAATTCCTTCAGATGGTTCAAAAAAAGTTGGAAGCCTGTGCTTGATTAAATAATGAGCTGTGTGAACATGAACCTCCCAAATCAGCACAAAAATAATTTAAAACGATTGACTTTTTTATATCAGTTGGATGAAAATTATTGGAACATGAATTGTTTTAGTATTTTATATATGTAAATGTTTTAGCTGTTTTTTGTAAGATTTTAATTAATCAAACAAATAAAAAATGTACTTACTAAACATATCTGTGTGTTTTATATAAGTATATATTTACATATATTTTTACGGATTTAAAAATATTTCTTTTACATTATATTAATGTTATATGCTAAAATATTTTAGATTTACTATGTTATAATATATATACATGAAATCAATATTTTTGTATTATTTTCAATATTATTAGTGTCACCGATATTTTTATTCTGATATGTTTGTACTTTTTGTTATAAGTATAGGTAAATGATACTTTTATCTTTAGGCCGGTTGTCTTAACAAAGGTAATATGGATACCCAAGTAACAAACATACCTTGTCTGGGATGTACCTGCGCCAACATTTTCTGGTCTGAAACCACCCAACAAAGCGGGACCCCCACATACCGGACCCCAATTTACAACTAGCCCCGAGGCCAAGACATACAAGTCTAATATTTCCAGTCACCGGTCTCCCGTTGCAGCAGGGTTGCATAGATAAAGCAGGGCATCATCTGCGTTCAGAGAAATACAGTCTTTTATATTCTCCTTCCACCCAAATCCCCAGATTCAATTATCTATATGGTCAATTCTACCAGTGGTTCGATGGTTCAGTTAACGCAAGTACAATTAGGGAAGAGAGAACACCCTGCCTGGTCCACCTTTCAAAAGGGAAAGGCTCAGACAGCGCCACATTATCACTTTCACTGCCCCAAGATATCTAGTATAGTGTGCAAACTAGGCATACGAACCTGGGCCCAAAGTTCTTCTTGTACAGGATTTGAAAGAGAAATGACCAGTGCACTGAAGCAAGGGCCTTATAAAGGACCAGGGCAGGAGGACCCTCAATTTTGTGGTGTTTGGCCAATGCCATACGTAGACATCTGATCCAATCGGGAAACAACACTTACAATGCAACTTTTACAACGCACTACCTTTACAACGAAACTTTTACAACGCAACATCCATTACAACGCATGCCATTACAGCGCAACCATTACAACGCATGTCACTACAACGCATACCACTACAACGCATGTCATTACAATGCAGTCATTACAACACATACCATTACAATGCATACCTACACTATCCAACACTTACCATACTGTTGCACCCCCTGGATTTAGAATAGTAATTTTTACCCCTACACTATCCAATACTTACCCTACTGTTGCACCCCCTGGAGTTAGAATAGTAATTTTTACCCCTACACTATCCAACAATTACCCTACTGTTGCACCCCCTGGAGTTAGTATAGTCATTTTTACCCCTACACTATGCAATACTTACCATACATGCAATGTAATGGTATGCGTTGTAATGGTATGCGTTGTACATGTAGTATGCGTTGTAGTGGAATGCGTTGTAAAGGTAGTTTCAAAGAATTCGCTGTAATGGCATGCGTTGTAATGAATGCATTATAATGGATGTTGCGGTGTAAAAAATGTGCTGTAAAGGTATGCCTTGTAAAAGTATGCGTTGTAACGACATACATCCGATCCAATCACGAGTGCCACACCAAAGCATAAACTCTTTCTAGTTATTGTGGACTAGCATTCTGATCACCTTTCCCAGCCTCCTATCCAAGATCTTAGCCAGGATCGTAACCTCCAAATTTATTGGTGAGATGGGTCTGCATGCAGAGAAGATGGTCTGTGGGGAGTTTTGCTTGGGAAGTATAATAGTGGTGGCCTCAAGGCAACCTTCCTTTCTGGGATGTTTACCCAAACATATTTAAAAGATGGGGGGGGGTCCACTGCAGAGGCAAACCACTTAAAGAATTTAGTAGGTAGCCCATTGGGATACATCCTATTAAACCTTGCCTACCAAGGAGGAGGAGTTAGTCCTCCAAAGTTCCATCTCAGTGGAAGCTCACTTACAAAATTACAGGTGCACCCTGTTTGATACAGTTGCTCAGTCCATTTACATTCCAGAATAGAAATTTGTACCCCATCTGGGTTACTCCACTTTCACCCATTGCCATGCTTTGTATGGAGTTAGCACTAGATCTCTGATAAGTGTGCATGAAAATCTTGCTATATTGAAAACCCAGAATCAGAACTCTGCACCCAACTTCCCCCATCCTACACTCCTCTTAAAGAAGTATCTGCCAACCCATAACAAAACTGAGCTTTCACCCCAACAACAAATCTATATTCAGGTAAAGGGAAAAGAAAAAAAAAACCTTTGCTACTGGCCATGGCATATAAGATGTTACTCATTGATGTATGATGTTCAAGTATCGAGTACATCCAGAATTCCCCTGTCCCAGGAGAAGTTAGTCTGAGACAGATCAAGTCTTACTCATGTTATTGCCAGGCAAGTCACCTTCCACCAATGGTCATGAACGTTTTGGGCTGGTGTGCTCCAGTTCTTCAGTCCCTTTCAAATATGAAGCACAGAAACACCTCCTCCTTTGGTGTGCATGACTACAGCCATGTTTCAATGAACTTTGTGGGAGACAACTATTCCAACCTCTCTGATATGCCTATTATCCTGATGTTGTTTCTTCTGGCATGCCCTTCAGCATTCTCCACGCTTGGCTCTCGCTACTAAACCATTCTCTGGAGATCTGTGATCTTGGTCTGAAAACTCTAAATAGTATAATTGGGTTGAGAGATATGGGTTTTAGGGTCTGTCACTCTGAACACCATGCTCCTCTCAGATCTTGTCGAAAGTGGGTCAGGTTTACTCTGAGTTCTCCAAATACCTTCTCCAAAGGTTGATGGGACTCTTGAATTTGCCAGCAAGATCAAGGCCGCAAAGTCAAGGGGTCAACCCTCCATTCATGCTGAGGTCAACACCTGTCTGCCAGGGATAGAATTAGGTATTCTGAACTACCATATTTAGGTGCGAGAGTGGCAACACTTCCTTATCCTTTCCCATGGGTGCTCCTGAAATGAGTACTGTTGGACTTGACCCTTTTGGTAGGTTCTCTCCTGAACTTTTTGCCTTTTAATGTGACCTGATGGTAGTGATTTTAGGCTTCTACGCACTTTAGCACTGTGGCCCAGTGTAAAGTGTGTGCGCTCTCTGAGTGCGTGTGGTGAGAGTGGCCTGCCCTCCCATAGGAGTGCATGGGGGACATGAGTGTCCATGGTAATTCCTGATGTGAGAGGAGTGCAGAAGCGAGTTTTGTATGTGCGAACTCGTGAGATTAAATGCTGTGTAATGGTGTGCGCAGACTTATTGTGACTAGTGGAGAAGTGCCACTTTTAGAAGTTGGCATTTCTGTGTGCAGTGTCTGCCTGCATGATGATAATTGTATGTCTGGCTTGTGATTGACAGGGGCTGGCTGGTGTGCTTGGCTCCAGTAGCCAGGATGGGTCTGCCCGGTGGTGAATAGGGAGATCTGCATGTAGATAGGAGGGATGAGTTGCACCTGGGACCTGAATAGGGCTGGGCCTCCCCCCCCACAATGCTGGCTCCCCCCTGTGGTGCGTCTGATGTCCCTGGCCTGTCCTGTGAATAGAGGAGAGGAGTTGAGCAAAACAAAGTGCTCAAGTGCTCCTGAACCAGTTGTATCTTGTTCCCTCCTAGCCCTGTGCTGTGTGACAAAGGGAAAAAGGCATATAAAAGGAGGGGCTGTGACCCCATGAAAATGTTCTACTTTTGGGATCCTAATTACCGCAAGGCATGCTGCTGCTGGGGCCCAGGGGTACTTGCCAGGAGGGCTGCTTCCCTGGGCCCAGCTATGCCCTGCAACCTTTGTTGCTGTATGTCCTTATTTAGGGACCTTGGGGACTTTATGCTTTGTCCCTTGCCCCAGGACTTTGGCTTTCTCTAAGCACTGCTGGAAGCACTATCTCTGGATGGCCCAGCGGAGGACGAGCATGGGCTGCGCAGCGCAATGCTGCAGCCTCTTTACGAAGGAATCCCCAGCGTAGGGATTCCCCAGAGATTGCCTTGCTTTCCACTGCGGGTGCGTACCCCGCCTATTTGAATATTTGTATGCGCGGGTGCCCACCCCGCGACTTTGCGCTCATTTTTGTTGAAAAAAGTGGGTGCTCATCCCCGCGTTTTCACCGCCGCAACCAGAGTGCAGGAGGAGACCTCGGGGCCGCTGCCAGATGCGACCTGGAAGTCGGGCAACATGGTACCTGATGGCGGGCGGGAAGTGGAGTGGTGTGGCTCACTGGTTAGAGGCGGCAGACCCGAATGCAGAGAACGGCCCGGGACCAGGGTTCGATTCCCGACGCGGCAGGGTTTTGGACCAGGATCAGCGGACTCGATAATTGTCACATCGGTGCCTACTCCAACAAGAGATCACACTCGGTAACTCTGGGCATTAGCTTGCGTCATCTCCACAACGGCCCCTCACAAACGCCGGGGATGCCTGGTTTCACCTTGGAGACTCCCAGGAGGGACTATCTCACAGGGAAAGCCAGGACGGGTTCCCCAGCGGTCTATAGCGCTACGAGGCCTGCGGTGTGGGTTGAAGTGCGCTTTACAAGACACACACAATTACAATTACAATTACTTCCGGTTTATGGAAGGAAGCCCAGTGCCCACCCACGCTGCAGGGGGAAGCAGGCCAAACAATGGTCGACTGCTGCTCAGGGCTCCCAGGAGTTGTTGGGAGCCCTGTTGACCCCATGGAAAGATAAAGATCCCCGAGAAGAGGTGGGGGGGCTCTCCGGGTGATCACCGCGGCAAGCACAGCAGCGGGATTCCTGCGGAGAGGGTGCAAGGCACATTGCTGTTGCCTGCCCTGCCGCCGCCTAGTGAAGAGCCCTGCATAAGAAGAGAAGCTCCGGTGATTAGGGGCTGTCTGCGAGTCCGAGTGGTCCCGGCAGGAGAGCGGGCCGCTTCACCATTGCAGGCATAATTATTTATCAGGCAAAAGGGGCCTGTGGGCATTTCCAGGCCCCCATGGTGCCGAGGCCTTAGTTGATATGGCAGCTGCCCCTATGGCTAGAGGGCAGCTGCACTGTGGCCCTGAGTGTTTAAAGGGCCTGAGGGGCCCATGTTCTTTCCCTTGTGAGATGCCTCAGTGTTAAGGGGCAAGTTATTTTCTATGAGGGGCGCATAATTAGTTTAGGAGCCAGAGTGCTCCAGGGGTCATGCTTATTTTCAGAGCCAGATGGCTCCTACGTGTGGCGCATTTATTCCTAAGGGCCAGTGAGAGCCCATGCCACATTTGTAACTCTCCTAGCTGCCCAGCAAGTAGTGGGCAGCTGCACCGTTTAGGCACAATTCTCCAGGGAGTCCCTGAGAGGGACAGAAGTGGCACAGAGGTGCCAGACCTTCCACAGCTGTGCAGCACTTAGTGCCAGCTGCATCGTTTAGGCCTCCATGTTATTGTTCTCAGCTGCCCAGCAACGAGTGTGCAGCTGCAACGTTTAGGTTTGCTCAGTGGCGCACCCTTGACCTTCCCTGCCTAGGCAGCAGCCCTGACTTTGTGGACATAGGGCACTTGAGCCCCCCTATTTTAAGATGGCCAGTTGGCCAGGGGTATTGTTACATTTATAGGGCGCCAGGCCCTGATGTGATTTATGTGCTAATATGATTTTGGGTGCTAGGAAATGTATTGTGTATATATGATGTTTTACGCACCCTATTTGATACCTCTAAATATGGTTTATGATTATGAGGTTGTTTTGCCTATTTTGGTTTGTGTTAGTGAGATTATACTTCATTGTGTGATTTACACCCCTATTGTGATTTATACTTAGGTGGCTAGGGTCTAATGTATTTAGACTTGTGGGATACTGTGCATAATGTAGTTTATGTCACAGACTGAGGCAAAGTACAGTGATTTCCAGTGTTTGTTTACTGGTTGTACGTTTTATGACCCATTCTACTTGTACGTTTTAGGATCTATTTTACCTTTACCAAGTTCACCTTGTGATGGTTCTGACAGTGGTCCATGTGGCCCTGTCAGGTGTAGATAATCCCTTGTAAATATTGCCCAATGCCAGTTGGCACAGTGTACAGTATGTGTTTACTATTCTAATGTGTTTTGAGAATACAAAGGCTATTTTTGATATAACCTTGTGTGGAGTTCCTTTTGTGGTCTGCCTGGGATGTTGTTGCTGTTGTGTGCGTGCGAAAATGCTTTACACATTGCCTCCAGGATAAACATGACTGTTCAAGCCAATCTACCAAGGGGTTGAGCAGGGGTTTTCTTTGAAGTGTAACTCCCTTGCCCTAACTAGAGTGGTGATCTCTGCCTGACTTTGGCGCAAGCCTCCGCCAACCAGAGATCCCATTTATAACAGGTACTCAGTAAAGTTCAAGATTTTGATGGGCTGATAGTACTTTCCCATTCACAATCTGTGAGACTGTCCTGCCCTTTGCCTGCTTCAGTCTAGGGACAGGACCAAAGCCAACTGAGTGTCCGATGTACCACTATTGGGCTAGGTGTCTCTTGACTATGCCCTGAGTAATTGTTATGCCTTGTACCTGGCACACTGCATATCGTCTCAGTCTCCTGCATCAGGTGGGTGTTGTGAGTGACCTGCCACAGTACATGAGCTTTTCCTGGCTGTGGGCTGGAATTAATCTCCTCAACTCATGAGTCTGGCCCAGCCAAAGGAATGTCAAGCTTCGGCGTCCAATCAATTTCCCCAAGTGACAGGGGCCTTAACACCCCTCTATGGATGCTACAGTTCCTGACAATCCTGGGCAGGTACTATGTGCTATTGGGTCTCCGCTCCCTGCTGTGCTGGCCACTGGTATTTCCCACAGCCCCCTGTGTTTTTGACCTCCATGATCACAGGTTTCCACCAGGGCCTGGCTTTCCCATGGCCTCAGCCAATCACCCCAGGCCACATAGCCATCCGGCAGAGCTCCAACTGTTTCTTTCTGGTCACCACAGGCTTATCTCCTTGGCTCTATGCCATTGTAGGCTCATCTATGTAGGCAACCCTGGTGTTGCCCCCGGGAGGAGCAGTGATTATTCTGAAGCAGTATGTTGCATTTCCAGTTGATTAGTGTACGTATAAAGATGTGTGTGCATCCCGATGAGAGGCACTCCGGGGTGGATCAAAAAACTGATTCCAATGTTATTTGAAGAGGTAGTTTATTATCTTTATCATAAATGATTTCTTTGTGATATTAGCAGCATATCAACAAAAGTCATAACAAGGTCAAAGTTGGATCAATTAATGAAGACTCCGATGCATTTCGGGCATAGTGTCCTTTGTCAAGGAGAACTGAAAGAAGAGATAGGCTGGTGTAAAAAAACGGGAAAACTGAGTACTTAAAAAAACTTTTAAAGAATAGATACCGGTGTGTGGTGTGTAAGTGCAAAAAAGTAAGAAACTGGGTGCGAGCAGTGCCCAGGGACCGGTGTGGGGATAATTAACGAGGTGAACTGAGTAGTTTACCAAGAGTAAAAGAAGAAGAAGTTGAGGGGTCGCGGGGTAGTGCGAAAGTGTAACCGGAGGGTTAATAAGTGAATGGGAATGGCAGAACTTTATATCGGGACGTGAGCTAATAGAATTACAGAACGTGCTGGATAAGTACCTAGCGGGGTAAAAGGGAGACTTACTTCATAAGGAAAGCGCCGAGTGGCGGGTTCAGTCAGCGTCTAATCGGGTTCCGTGTGAAGGTAACGGGTGAAAGCAAGGAAGTAAATATTGATGCCTAGATAGAGGTAGAAGGTGGACTAATGTGATGTGTGCTGGAGGTAGACATAGAAAAAGGGTGAGGTGCAAGGTGGGGGCCATATTGGAAAAGTCAAAGGAAAATGAAATAAAGTAAATACAAGAAAACACAGAGAGCAATGCAAGAGATATATCAATGAAATATAATACAGCGTCAGTGTTATAAATAAAAACTAAATTCTACACGGTTGTTCAGTCCGTGTGGCTTCAGTGTTTGCAAACGGTACATCCATTCTAATTCCCTTTTGAGGAGGAATTTACGGTTGTCGATTCCTTCAGTTTTTGTAATCGTTTCCAATACAATGAATCGCAATTGAGCAATGGTATGGTGGAGTTCATGAAAATGAGTAGCAATATTGGATTTATCATTCCTAGTCCGAATGTTGGACTTGTGCTCATTGATGCGCACTTTGATCTTTCTCTCAGTCTTGCCTACGTACAATTTGCCGCAGGGGCATTTAATGGCATAAATCAGGTTCATAGAGTCACAGGTGGCGTTTACAGATAATTTGATTGGGTGGCCTTTCATGGGGTGTCTAATGGTGTTACCTTTGATGATACAGTTGCAATTACTGCAATTCATGCACGGCCGGGTTCCTTTATAGTCTTTAGAAGTGGGGGATTTTCTGGTAAGAATTTCCTTCATGTTGCTGCTACCGGTGTAAGCGAACAGTGGTTGTGTCTGAAAAGTGTCCCTAAAATCGGGTTCCAGTTGTAGGATAGGCCAGTGGTTGAGAATAATTCTCTTGAAGGTTGCGCTAGCCGTGGAATACTTAGACACCAATACGATGCGTTGGTCCGTTTGTTTAGCTTTCTTGATTAGACTTTCCTGTCTGTTAATGGCTGCAACTTGGGTGTTGGCTTCCTTTAAAATGGTTTCGGGATAGCCTCTTTCTTTGAAGCGATCATGCATTTCTTTGATCCTGATTTGAAGTGTGTTTTCGTCAGAAACAATGCGTTTAACATGTAACATTTGTGAGTACGGTAGGTGTTTCTTGAGTGATCCCTGATGGAAACTCCTATAGTGTAATGTATTGTTATGGTCTGTAGTTTTCCGGTACAAATCAGTGATGAGCCCTTGGTCAGTGATCTTGATGTTTACATCTAGGAAAGAAATTTCTGTTTCGCTCATTTGCCAAGTGAGTTTAATGCGCTCATCCTTTGTATTCAATTCAGTTAGGGCATTGGTAAGGGAATTTTTAGTGTCCGTCCACATGAAGAAAAGATCGTCAACGTATCTGACGTACATCTTGATTTTGTCATTGAAATCCGTGTTGCCATATATATACAAATTTTCAAAGTTTTGCATGTAAATGTTGGCGTACGTTGGAGCCGCAAAATTTCCCATCGCCATTCCAGATAGTTGGAGATACCATCTATTGTCTTGTTGGAAGTAGCTGTGGTATAGAGTGTAAGTCATAAGTTCCATCAGGAATGTCTGCATAGGCATGTCAATGTCGCTGTGAAGGATGGCTTGTTCGATGGCTTCAATGCCCCCATGGTGGGGTATAGAAGTATACAGGGAGCTGACATCAGCTGTGCAGAATATCAGTGATTCATTCGCATCAATGTTGATGTGTGCCAGTTTTAGTAAGAATTTGGTTGTGTCTCTGATATGACTTGTCATTTTAGTAACCAAGGGTTGAAGATATTTATCGATAAATTTATCGATAAATCTACCCACTGGTTCGTGTATGGATCCTTTCGTTGAGACAATAGGTCTGAAGGGTGAGTCGTGGAGAGTTTTGTGAATTGTTCAATAGAGAAGGGTGATTGGAATAGTTTAACAAATGTTTCGTGAAAGCTATGTAACTTTTGACAATTTGGCCATGCCAACCTTTGTCCGAAATTCATCAACAATCCCGGATTTTACAGTATTTGTTATATCTCAGAATGAGACTCCCTCACCCCGCCACCATTTCCACCCAGATCTAAAGACACTGAGATGCTCACTCATTTAAAAATACCATTAAATACGTTTCCACAAAAATTCCATATCCTTGGGTTTTCAGATTGAGCGGAATTTTGACATGTCAAATTGTCAAAAATTACATGGCTGTCACGAAACATTTGCTAAACTATTCCAATCACCCTTCTCTATCGAACTCTTCTATTGGAAGTAAGGCATGGGTGGAAATATTCTGCTGATTCCTTATGAGGATGAATTTAGGTGCACTGTTTAAAGGGGGACAGAGTTGTTTGGGATGGGTGAATGCCCCAAACAGTCTCTGCTCTTGCTCTATGAGAGAACAACTGATAATGTGTATTATATGCTAATGACATAAACCCACAGGGGCATAAAACAAGGCCCTGCAGCCCTTGCGGTGCAGGTTAGGCCCAACACTTCAGGGCCTCTCAAGTCTTTCAGAAGACGCCATTCAGCATTGCCGGACATTAATTTTATCATGGAGGTGGGCTCACTCACACACATTCATTCACACAAACATTCACAATACTCACTAGCAAATAGACATTAATTCAAACATACATGCATGCATGCACCAAACCTAAAAAAAACATAAAACCTACCTTAACTGCAGCTCAGAAGGAAGCCTCGGAGGTACCAGGAGGTTTGGGACTGCTGAAGTGAGGCAATGCAGCAAACCCAAGCCTCGGTGATACCAAGAGGGTTGGGACTGCTGCCTTCCCTCATTGGCTGACATTAGATCAAGCCTATTCACAGAGTGGGATGGGGTCAGTGGGACTGCTGACTCCACCCCACCCCGCTCTGAGGCGAGGTGTCACTGATTGGCACTAGCCCCTGGACACTTCAGAGCTTAAAACTAAAACACCCAGGTCCGAGGCACTCTGTGACTCTCCCTCTCGCCATGAGGGGAAGGGCCATGAGGCACTTTTACCTGGTCGTGAAGGTCCCGCCCGAAGTGCTTTGATTCCTCAGCCTGGTAACGTTCAGCTCAGGCAGCCAGAACCATGCACATTTAGTGCATGTCTAGCTCCTTGTTGCTTGGCCTGAACCAGAAGAGTGCATCTGTCAGGCTGACCTTTGTTCAGCCTGACAAACACTCTTCTTGCGCGGAAAAAGGTGGGCGGTGTGGTTCCTCAGCCAATATGGACGGGCTGCTGCCATTCAAATTGAATGAATATCTTTGAGATATGGGACACTCAGTAGCCCCTCATTACATTCTGTAAGGCTTCCCCATGATTTTGTTTTGTGTTACGCAACTGATGTCCCACATTTCAAAAGAACAATGAAAAGGCATTTCCGGTCTTTTAATGTAAAGCTTTTTTTACACTACAGTAGACACATGTTTAGCTTTCATTGAAATCCTTTAAGTGACCACTGTGATTGTACAATAGTGAAAGGAGTTGTGCAACAAAATATGTCTTATTTTATTTAATAAATTGTATGTTTTCTTTTGTTTAACAAGTATTGTAATGTAAGAAGATTGCCTTTAATGTTTTGTCTTGTTATTTACAAGGACCCAGCCTAATAAACTATGTTAAAAGTAATGAACTTTATATGTAGCGTATAGTGGGGATATCTCATGCCATTCGCTCATCACCCTTTGCTCACCCAACCCCAGTAAAACACTTACAAGGTTATTATACCAAAACACCATTTCATTTGTGGGTAAAATCTCCCACATTGACCATTTTATTAAATTCACACATAAATGATGCGCTCCATACATATGCGCCACAGGTTAACATGTATTTACAATTCGGCATCTCTAGAGGTGTGTTGTACCAGCAGGACACAACACCACCCCCTTTTCCAAGAACCTGCTACTAGGGTAGGGCCAGAGAGTCCAGGACCACCAGCAGGACTGCCCCCTCTCCCGCCAGCCCAGAGCCGCCATAACTGCCTCCCCTGCTTCGGGGTCAATTATTTTCTGGCCAAAAAGAGTCCCCCGGAATTTTCTCTTATCCGGGACCCACCACAGGGCAAGTAGCCCCTCTGGTGCTCTTGCCCTCCCCCCACACTAATGCTCTGCTACTCTTCCAAGGTGTAAGGCAATGGCCCCCAGAATGGTTTGCAAAACACTTCCAACCATGCCTTGGACAGGTGCGTCCCCCCTGCCCGGTACTCATCTGAGGTCAATGTCTGCAGCAGGCTATGTCTGACAACATGTATATGTGACCCCTTCAACAGTTTTTCAACTTCCCTATTCATTTTCCACACCGACGTGTTCACTGCGGGTGATGGAACGTCACCCACCCATACTCTTCGAGTGAGCACCTCTGACCAAATAATTGAAGTGCCCAGCAATACCTTCCTGATCCATGTAAGTAGAGAGAATAAGGCCTCCTTGGCTCCCCTCCTGCCCCCAGGGATCATGCTTTCCACCCCGAGTGAATAACCAGCATGTCTGGAATAGGCAAACCTTTGTTGAGCGCACTCCGCAAATGAGCTGAAACATCCTCGGCCCGCTGCCCCTCAACCCCTAACCAATTATGGACAACTCCCATGGCCCTTCGCGTCTTGTCCACCCCGGACTCTCCGAACCATTGCCCTGCTCTGAGTATGATCGAATCTCCACACCAGCATACTTGCGTCCTCAGACTTGCCACCACTGCATGTGAGACCAAAAAAGAATAGAAAAAAGAAAGAGGTGCATAAATACCAATCTGCTGCAAATACCGACACTACCTACACCAGCTGCGGTCGCACATAGCGCTCAAAACACGATGAACTCTACCTGCCCATCTTCTTCATTGCGCTCGATGAGAATCCCAATTCCGCTGCTGTAGTGGCCGCCCCAATATGGAACGAATGTGATGTGAAATGCTATGTCCTCATCCAACAATTCCAGAGCCCGCTTACATATTCGTGTGAACTGGAATCTCGTCAAAGGTGTACCATCTGCGTGCACCAACAGCCTATCATCACCACATCCTGGCCTAATATGCAGGAACCTCCCCATCAACATCACTGGGCAGTAACCCGCCCCCTGAACTGCTCTTAGTTGCACCCATACCCCTTTCCCCAGCGGGTCTGTTTTCGATCTTTGCACTCTCACCTGCAGTAATTCCGTGGCAACCACCACATCCCCCACAGCCATTCCCCCTTTTTTGTCCATCTTGGAGCTTGGCACTAACTCTGATATCCGAAATGCCCCAAAGAATGCTAAAGAATAGGATAATCGCAACAATTGCTCCTCTTAATGCGACCAACATACCTGTGGTAACACCCCCAAGATATTCACCAACCTTTTGGAATCTATTGGTCTCCTTGTATCCTTCCCCCTTGGAGCCAGTCGTTCCACACCTCTCATAGCCCTTCTAACTCTAAGGTCCTTAGTGGGATCCGTTACCCCTTTTATCCCTGCAAAGAAGGCTATTGCCGACAATTGTCTGAGCACCAGAGTCAAGGACCTTCCCTCCTCTCTCTGGATAACTATGAACCTGAGAACCCCCTGCGGTGTAAACTCCCCTGCACCCCCTTTGCTCTGCAAGACTGCCATGTAAACTTGCCAAGCCCTTTCATACCTACACTTAGTCTTGGGTGCAACCGAAGCCGCTATGAGATCGGAAGCAATAGGGCACCAAGCTTCCACAGGCTTTCCGGGAAGGCCGTCATCTGACCGTCTGCTTGTGGCGATCGCACTATGAATTCTGTCAACTTAAAATGAGACAAAGAGTCAGCTACTGTGTTTACCACACCTGGCACATGCTTGGCAGTAAAATGCACATTACGCCTGAGGCACTCCCGCACCAACACTTTTAACAAACGGAGTACCCACAGGCATTTTGCCCTTTGGTTGTTCACCACCAGGACCACTGACATACTGTCTGACCAAAACACAATTTGTTTATTTTCCAGCAATGTACCCCATATCTGAAGCGCCACTATTATGGGAAATAACTCCAGGAATGTGATATTGCGGACCAACCCCCTCCTGAACAAATCCGCCGGCCAATGCTGCATACACCACCTTGCTCCTAGCAGTACCCCGAACCCGACACTGCCCGCTGCATCCGTATAAAGCTCTAATCCTCTATTGTCCTGTGCCGGTTGTTGCCATATCACTGAACCATGAAGTGCTCCAAGAAATCCCTCCATGTGACCAAATCATCCTTCACTTCAGCTGTCCGCCTAGTGTGGTGTTGTTATTCCTTCAAACTTGACATTGCCCAGGCTATATTCCTTGACAAGACCCTGCACATCGGTATCACCCGCAGTGCTAAATTAAGTTGACCCACCAACACCTGCAATTGATGCAGTGTCACCTTGCGTGCCCTTAAGCATTGGCCCAGAGACCCTTGAAAAGCATTAATTTTGTCCTGCGGTAATCTGCACACGTCATCCACCGTGTCTATCTCGATACCCAAGAAAGTCAATTGTGTCGCTGATCCCTTTGTTTTCCCTGCCGCCAACGGCACCCCCAATGCCTTCGTCATCCGCTGAAAACCCACCAATGCCTCTTGACAATCTGACAAGCCTCCCGGCCCCATAAAAAGAAAATCATCGAAGTAATGCACAACCTCTTGCGTGCCCACCACTTACCGCACTGTCCATTCCAAAAAACGACTGAATGTTTTGAATATTGCACATGCAATGGAACAACCCATAGGCATACATAAATCCACAAAGAAATTGCCATCAAACGTGAAGCCTAGCAATCTAGTGTCATCCGGATGCACCGGCAAGAGGCGAAAGGCTGACTCAATATCAGCTTTAGCCATCAGTGCCCCCCTCCCAACCTCTGCAGTATCTTAATCGCAGTGTCAAAAGTGGTGTGGCGAACCGTACACAAATCTGGATCCAGCCCCTCATTGACTGACTTGCCCGATGGACTCGACAAGTTGTGTATGAGACGATATTTTCCCACTTCCTTCTTTGGCACCAGCCCCAATGGCGAACAGACCAGGTCCTGCCTTGGCAATGTCTGGAAAGGACCCGCCACCCTCCCCAATGCTATCTCCTTTTCAATTTTTTCCCAAGTCGCTTCTGGGTTCCTTATCACTGACAGTTGGTTGCGAGGGGGAGCTGCACTTGGCACTGCGGCAGACGGGATATGAAAACCAGATTTAAAACCTTCATACAAAAATTGTGCTTCTGCCCACCTCTCATATCTGGCGAGCAGATGTGCTAATACTGGCAGGTGTATGGGAGTGGGCAAGTTCTGATCTTTATTGGGTAGGGCGAGCTTTAGGTTGAGCGGTAGTTGTGGGAGGGCGATGTTCCTTGGGCTTTCCTCCTTTCTTGAAACACTTAATCTCTGGGTGCCCGAGCATCCCACAGAAGGAGCAAATGTGCTTGAACTTACATGCTGTTCCCCTATTACATTCATTCTTGTTGAATTGCCAGCATGCTTGCTTCTTGTCCCTGGCTCCCCTGTCTCCCCGAAAGGAATGTGTTGGTTTGCTAACTGGCACGGCTAATAAAACTCCCCATGCCATATATTATTCTCCCGCTGGTCCCATGCTACTTCAGGCCTCACTGCTTTCATCTACCTGAACTTTGTGTCATATTGCAACCAGGCTGTCCCCTGAAATTCTGAAGCTGCCCCATGAATCAATGACATGTAGCTTATCAACGGAGCCGCCAATGTAGGGAACCGTTCAACCATAATTGCTGCGTAAATAGCAAACCCAGTCACCCAGTTCTTCAACAACCATTCCACCCAAACCTTTTTTTGTTTCAGTTCCCCATCTTTACCCGACCTGGTCTTCCCCAGGACCACACCCGCATTAATCAAATCAAAGAGGTCCACATATTCCCCCTTAAAGATCTTCTCCCTTGTATCTGCAGGCACATGCCAAGTTATACTCGCTGACGGTGACACTGCCAATGAAGATGAACCGTATAACACTGGGCTATGTAGTAGAGGAGCGTGAGCCGATGCCACCGTAACTAGCCCCGCCCCCACAGCCCCTGCGTTACTCACCGGGCCCTGAGCCGTGGTAGCCACCACCATCGGTGATTGCAATACTCCCCCTGACTGGACCCACACCTGAGCCACCCCACCACCTTGTGTCGCCACCACAGGGGCCTGTATTGTTTATACCGGAGTCCGCGCTGCCGTTCCAGACGCGGCCCCCCTCACCCTGTACCCCCGTATTTGCCTGGCTACCGGCCCCCCGGCTGGCCCAGTTGTCATTACCGCACTCTGTGTAAGCCCCCCATAAGGGACT